>NC_034593.1:54026926-54071467 GCF_900095145.1 Mus pahari
TCCAGGTGGTACTGGTTTTGAAGGCATGAAGGGGTCATGAAGAGCAGCTGAGGCCATGGAAGCACTGTGAGAGGCCATGGAAGGCCATTGGTGAAGGTACAGCCTCAGTTGCAATTGATGGCCCAGGACTGAAGGGGTCATGCAAAGGAGTTGAGACTTGGCACCATGAAGAGAGCCTATGAGAGGCTATGGGTGAAGCCTAGTTATAGTGGAAGACAGCAGCGTTTTGGAGATGCCAGTATCATGAGATGACCACCAAGAACATCTGCAGCAATAGAGTACAGGCAGCTGGAACCTAGAAGACAAGCTGTGTGCTACAAAGGACAGGGCTGGAGAAGTGACCCAAGCCCTTGGAGGAGCCCAGAAGATCGTGAGTTGGATCCCAGACATTGGATGGTTGGAGATTGATTTTTGCTTTTGATTGTGACTGTGCCCTGACATTTTTCTCTCTTGAAGGAAGTTTTTTTAGTGAAGCACACAGTTAAGAGACTTTGAATTTTAAACCCTGACTAAGACACATACATACATACATATATACATACATACATGCAAAACACTCATATACAGAAAATAAATTCAAAAAATATCTATAGTGTTTTGATTTTGTTTTTCTCAGGCAGTCTCTATGTAACTCTTCCTGGCCTACAACTTGTTATATAGGCCATGCTAGCCTCAAGCTCACAGTGATCTGTTTCCCTCTGCCTCTCAAGTGGTGGGAATACAGATATTTACTATCATGCCTGGCTAGTTTGACAACATTAAACTGAAAAAGTAGAAGAAAATGTTCATGATTTAATTGGGGACAAGTTTCAAAAGATGAAAATTATTTACTTAGGAGCGAAAAATTTTATCAATGGAATTTTAAGACTATCTGTTCACATGAGGCTACTGTCTACTCTAAATTACTCCATATTGTATAAAATGGCTTTTCAGGGTGTGCCCCAAGAGATTCCACCTTACCAGCAGCTGTTGATTCCATTTTGAGGAAGAAGGATGACTGCAGCCTCTGGTGTGGACTAGAAACTATATCATCTGTCAGGTTCAACATACTCAGTACAGACAGATAAATGCCTTATTCCTGGGTATGTTTTAGAGTATGGTATAGATTTAGTAGAATTGTGGGGAAAATATCAGAGAAAAATTGAAAAGAAACATAACAAGCAGTTCCTCTGGGTGACTTTTGTTTTGTTTTGGTTTTTTTTTGTTTGTTTTGTTTTTTGTTTTTTTTTCGAGACAGGGTTTCTCTGTATAGCCCTGGCTATCCTGGAACTCACTTTGTAGACCAAGCTGGCCAGAAACCCGCCTGCCTCTGCTTCCCGAGTGCTGGGATTAAAGGCGTGTGCCACCACGCCCAGCTGGGTGATATTTTTGGTATAAATATACTTTAAAATATATAATCTTGATAATCACATAAACAATGTCTGAAAATTTTCCAGAGATTGAACAACTGGAATACTTGAACCTATATTATAATGATGCGTGTGGAGTACAGTAAAGACTGTATGTCATACGCCATAGCCATTATGGAAGACTGTTGACAATCAGTACATTCTGAATGTAAATTGAATATAAATACTACTGGTATCCTTCTTGGTCACTTTACAAAAAAATGCACATATCTTTTTCATCTTAATAATAGACCTTTAGTTTGAACTGATATTAAATGTATATAGTATTATCTTTAAATGTTATTTACATGTGACAAATCAACACATTTCACCATAAGTTTCAATCTTTTGTTTTTAGTTTCAGCTATCACTTTAAAAAATAAACAAAACAAAAAAAAACAGAACCCAACAACCATCTAGATTCTCTTTATTAACTGTAATCACCACTTTTTTTTTTTTTTTTTGTCTAAGTTCCTACCAATAAAGATAACCATTATTTATCGCTTGTAGGTAAGCTCTGGTGTTTGCAGACATCTTCTAGTTGGTTGAAGTTTGTCTTTCAACATTTTATAAGTGAGGGAACCAGGCAGTACTTGCACAGTCATATTTTATAATTCCCTCTTCACTTGTGAAGCTTCTAACTCAGAATAGCATGCTTGGGTCACATTGCCCCAGCAGCCTTTTAAGGCACTTTCTTCAACAGTGTTTGGAATTGAGGGTATCTTTGTAGCTTCCCAGGAAGGCAGAAAGTCCCTGCTGTCACTGCCCTACTGATGGAACACTCCTGAAAACATGTGAGAGCTCTGGATTCAGAGTCACAACCCTCTCAGTCTACTGAGATGGTAGAGATACCCTTACCATTCCCTTTCTGCCCACCTTGTCCACATGATGGGGCAGTCCCCACCACAAGGTCGCTAGGCCCTTTTTCTTATGTCATGACAGTAGTTCTGTTTTGAAGTCACTTAGAAAACCCCGCAAAAGGAAGGACGTGTTTCCCCATCATCTTTCTGAGAATGTGGGCTGCAGGAACCATTCCATGTTTTAGGGGATTGGTTGCCTGTCTGACCTTCATAATTCTGGTGCTTTTCTGTTCAGACCAACTGGGAATTTCACTTATTTTTCTAGACTTATCAACATGAAATTTGAATTTGATATTTTATTCTCTGTGAGTTTTGGGTGATTTTTGAGAGGGAAGTGAGAAAAATCTAACTTTATTAAAACTAGAATTCTTTCAAGCTTAGGTATTTATACAGAAAATAAATACAGTAATTTACAACATGCCCTTACAATTTTTTGAAAGTGATATATATTTGATCAGTTTCTAAAAGAACTGGCCACAGTTAGTATTTGTGCTTCATTTTTTACTAGCCCTTGTTATTTATTCCTTGAATAGCAATTTCTTAGTTCTTTATCCATTCCTTTTATGTCTTCTCTCCCTTGGTTTTCTTATTCCATGATAGTTTTAGAAATAAAGCAACAGTTTCATAATATTGAGTTCAAAGGGAACAACTGAGAATGAGATAAGGTGTGGAAAGCTAGAGAACACAAGTACAAAGGAAGCTGGTGGCCTTGGCGTTTGCTGCTGCCAAGAAAAGATAGCAGAGGAGAATGGGAGTGGGGGCAGTTCTGCATTGTCAACAGGAACCTTGACAATTTCTGCTAAGGTAAATGCTTTATGACTACACAAGCCCCAAGTGTGTAAGAATAGAAGCAGGAAAGCAGAGTATCCAGAATTCATTTCTACCAGAATACCAGAATACTCACAGAGGGACCAGACCGAATTATTTCACAGACACTTGCTATTTATTTAGAAGGCTGTTACATACGATAATCTTAGCCTAAATTATTTATCTCAATAAAAACCCAGAGATAGAGAATATCATTTTTGAGCATATATTTTTGAATGTAAAATAATAAGTATATTGATTTTTATTCTAAAATGGTTACTTGAATGTTTTTGTTTGTCTTGAGGTTAACTTGTGGGCTACTTTGGTAAGCAGGCGACTTGAGGTGAGGAGGTTTTTTGCTGATACTAACTAAAGAAGTTCAAGGCGTCCGCTGATAGCCTCACACTGCTCTTCACGGAGGAGGAGAATGGGTGGGACAGAATACTTTTCATAATAAGATTTGTAAAAGGTCCAATTTATTTCTGTCAAAATAATAATACTTTTAATAGTAATAATAGTACCAAATAAGTACCAAAAGTACCTAATTGTATTATAAATTTATTGATTCATATTAAAATTATAAAGTGAGTACTGTTAACATCTTTAAAACGAGTGTTTTTACATTTGTTTACTATTTACAGGGCCTGGAGGGTGTAAAAATGTTGACCATAGTAAAAAGTGTGAGTTTGTCCCTTTCTTCCAATAATAATGCAGGTAATTTCTTCCAGGAATAACATGTGAATAGATAGACCTATTTTTTGTTTTGTTTTGTTTTGTTTTGTTTTGTTTTGTTTTGTTTTGTTTTGGAGACAGCATCTCATATAACCCAGACTGGCCTCTATGACCTTGAATTCCTGAGTCTCCTGCCTCAGCCTCCCAAGTGGTAGGATTATACACAAGAATCACCACACCAAGTTTTGGATAAAAATAATCATGTGGATATTGGCTTAGACATTCTTGTTATAACTAACAGCTCCTGACATTTTCACAAGGACAGCTCTCATCTCAGGTTGTCTCATGTAGTTCTTGTCTATTAAATTCTTTTCACAGCAATGGAATCTTCTGGTTCAATATATCCCTAACACACTGGAAATAGGATAACTAATTATTGGATAAATTATATTATTAATAAATATAGTGTCTGGTTAGTAAAAAAACCCTTACCTTTTTTTAGCCTTGATCAAATGAAGGTGCAACCATATTTCAGAATAAAACCAGGAGTCAGCTATGGCAATGAGAAAATTGCTTAGGTCTCAGTAACTTGGTTTCATCTTCCTTCCTCCCTCCCCCTCCTTCTCCTCCCTCCTTTCCTTTCCTTTCCTTTCTTTTCCTTTCCTTTCCTTTCCTTTCCTTTCCTTTCCTTTCCTTTCCTTTCCTTTCCTTTTCCTTTTCCTTTTCCTTTCCTTTTCCTTTTCCTTTTCCTTTTCCTTTTCCTTTTCCTTTTCCTTTTCCTTTTCCTTTTCCTTTTCCTTTTCCTTCTTCCCTCTCTCCCTCCCTCCCTCCATCCCTTCCTTCCTTCCTTCCTTCCTTCCTTCCTTCCTTCCTTCCTTCTTTCCTTCCGTCCATCCATCCTTTCACTCTGTCTTTCTTTATTTCTAAAAAGTAGTTGGGCTATTGAGATGGTTCATTGGAGAAAGGCGCTTGCCACCAAGCCTGGCTATCTTAGTTCAATACCAAGAGTCCTCTTGGGGGAAGGAGAGAATTAAGATACAAGTTGTACTCTGACCAGCACATTCATTCCACTCAAGCTTACTGTTGGGTTTCACCCTCCAGCCCCTGTAATAATAAATAAATATAAAAACACTCCTTTTCAAGATGTCCACAGTATTTGCTTTTTAACTTTGATGTAGATCAATCAAATTATGATATAAGCAGGCAATTTTTGTACTTATTTAGTATTACTACTGTTATCATTCTGTCTAAACTCCACCCCACAGTTACCTGGCAACATCCAGGTAGGCCTGGCCCACTATAAAAGGGGCTGCTTGCCCCCTCCTTCCTCTCTTGTTCTCTTGTTTCTCTCTTGCCCTCTTGGGCTCTTCCTCCCCCTCCCTTCCCTATTCTATTCCCTCCCTCTCCATGTGCTCATGCTCATGGCCACCTCTATTCTTCTCTACTCTCTCTACCTCTCTCAGCTTTTCTCTGACTCTATTACCCTCTTAACTCCCCTCCCCATGCCCTGAATAAGCTTAAATATGATGTACATATTCCTATACATATATATCAACAATAAAGTTAAAGATTTTGCAAGCCTGGGAATGTAGTTCAGTAATAGACTTGCGTGAGACCTTGGATTGAATATCCAGCTCAGGCTTAGAAGGAGCAAAGAGAGCTTAATGTTTAAATTAGGCACAGGAAGAGGTTTAGAGATGTAAAAATAGTTGACTATGAAAATCTGTCAATGTAATCTACCATGTAAACAAACTGAAGGAAATAAGCCACATAATTATCTTATTAAATGTTGAAAGGGCCTTTGACAAAATCTAACATCACTTCATGATAAAAGTCTTGGATAGACCAAGGATACAAGGGACATAGTTAAAGGCAATTCATAACAAACATATAGGCCACATCAGGTTGAATGTTGATAAACTCAGAGCAACCCCACTAAAGTCAGGAACAAGAAAAGGCTGCCCACTCTCTCCATATCTATTCAACATAGTACTTGAAATTCTAGCTATAGCAATGATACAACTAAAGGAGACGGAGGAGATAGATACAACTTGGAAAAGAAGAAATCAGAGTATGACTATTTGGCAGATGATATGATAGCATACATAAGTGATCCCAAAACTTGTACCAGGAAACTCCTACAGTTGATAACTACCTTTAGGAAAATGACTGGATGTAAGATTAACTTAAAAAATCAGTAACACTCCTATATTCAAATGACAAACAGGCTGAGAAGTAAATCAGGGTAACATCACCCTTCAGAATAGGCACAAACAATATAAAATATCTGGGGATTACTATAACCAAACAAGTAAAAGACTTCTATGACAATAACTTCAATCTTTGAAGAAAGAAATTAAAGAAGTTATCAAAAGATAGAAAGATCTCCCATGTTCATGTAACAGTAGGATTAGCATAATAAAAATGTCCATTTTACAAAAATAAGTATATAAATTCAAAGCAATCCTGATCAAAATTCTAACACAATTCTTTACAGACATTGAAAGTAAATTACACAACTTCAAATGGAAAAACAAAACCCCCAGGGTAGCTAAAACAATCTTGTACACTAAAAAGAATTCCAGAAGTATCAACGTTCCTGATTTCAAGGTATAATATGGAGCTATAGTAATAAAAGTAATATGGTTCTGGAATAAAAATAGACAGGTTGATCTATGGACACTTGATTTTTGACAAAGAAGCAATGGAAATTGCTTTTTAGAATGGTACAAAGAAAGCATCTTCAACAAATGGTGCTAGTCTCACTGGATGTTGGCATGCAGAAGAATGCAAATAAATCCATATATATGTCACCCTGCACAAAACTCAAGTACAAGCAGATCAATATATATGAAAAAGAAAGATACACTGAATCTTTTAGAAGAGAAACTTGGGAATAGCCTTGAACACATTAGCATAGGAGACAACTTCCAGAACAGAACATTAATAGGACAGGCACTAAGATCAACAATTAACAAAAGGGACCTCAATTGTTTGAAGTTTCTGTAAGGCAAAGTATACTGTTAATAAGACAAAGTGACAGCCTACAGAATAGGAAAATATTTTCACCAACTCCACATCTGACAGATGGCTAATATTCAAAATTTATAAAGAATTCAAAAAACTAGATACCAAAAAACTAAATCATAAAATTAAAAAAGGGTACAGATTTAAACAAAGAATTTTTAAGAATCTCACAAAGCCAAATAACACTAAAAAAAATAAAATATTCAACATCCTTAGTCATCAGGAAAATGCAAACAAATCTATATTCAGATTCCAACTTATTCCTGCCAGAATGGCTCAGATCAAAACTACAAGTGACAGCTCATGCTGGCAAGGATGTGGAGCAAGGAGAACACTCCTCCATTGCTGATGGGATTACCTTGGAAATCAATATGGTGTCTTCTCAGAAAATTGGGTCTTGACTACCTCAAGACCTAGCTATCCAAATCTTGGGCATGTACCCAAAGAATGCTCCATCCTACCACAAGGATACTTGTTCAACTATTTTCATAGCAGTTTTATTCAAAATAGCCAGAAAATGGAAATAACTTCCATGTCCCTTTGCTGTGGATAGTCCTGGGGCTAATAATATTTGATGTTAATTCCGTTCTCCTGTGAGGGGTTGAGAATGAGGAAAGAGTCAGCAGGCAGGTGATTTCCTGTAAACCTGCTTCCCACCTTAATTTGTAAAATAAAGGAGATTTCAGGATTGGGCAGATAAAAGGGACTGTGGTGGAAGGTGGGGGAGAGAAGAAGGAGAAAATGGAAAAGGGAGAGGACACAGAGGAGGAGGAAGAAGAAAAGCGGAGAGAAAGCACATGGCCTGGAGAAACCGCAAGTTCTACGGGGTCTCATAGATGTAGAAGATGGTAGTGTAGCGGTAGATCTGCCCAATCTAGGTGCACAATATGTAATCATATTAACTGTGTTGTGTTTTCACTTCCGGGGCATATTTGGGAGGAGATTTACCACAATATCCCTTCACTAAAGAACAGATAAAGAAGAAGTGGTTCATTTACACGATGGAGTATTACTCAGTTTTTTTTTTTTTTTTTAATTACATGATGATATTTTCAGGCAAATAGATAGAATTAGAAAAAATAATGCCAAGTGCAGTAACCCAGACCCAGAAAGACAGACATGGAAAAAATATATATATATCCCTTATAAGTAGATATTAGCTATAAATTAAAGGCTAACCATGCTACAAATCATGTAGACTAAGAGAGGCCAAGTAAAAAGGAAGGATCTAGAAGGAACACAGGGATCTTCCAGGGAAGGAGAAATATATTTTCTGAGTGGCATGGAGGTGGGTGTGGATGCAAACTGTAGAGATCAGGAGTGGGAGGAAGAGACTACTGGGAAAGGAATCTTTAGATTAGCGCTAATCTGGTAATCTAGTACTAATTACTAGATTAGAATTGTGGAAAATTTTAGGGGCCTTGTAGAAACTTGGTGCAATAAAAGCTTCCTGAATTGTACAAGGGTGATCCTAGCAAAGACCTGTAGTAATGGATATGTAGCTTGCACTGGCTCTCTTTGACCAAGTGAGACTTCCAATGGAGAGATTTGAACACCAACCCAGTCACAAAACCTTGGATTTATAATTTATAATCCTGCCCACAAGTTGTGCTGGGGTAAAGGTGGCACGGCACTTGTGGGAGTGACCAACCAATGACTGGTCTGACTTGAGACCCATGCCATGAGAAGGAGCCTCTGTCTGACATTGCCTGAGTGATCACAAGCCAGAGACTGGATAGACCAGAGACCTAGGATCGAACCAAACAAAACTGTTAATAAAAAGTCAATGTAATAATTCCTAGTGATAGTCTGCTGTAGGCATAAACCAGAGCTTAGTATAATTGTCATCTGAGAGTCTTCATCTAGCAACTGGTGGGAGCAGATGCAGTAACCCACATTCAAACATTATTCAGAGCTAGGGAAATCCTGTGAAAGAGGGGGGAAGAAGTGTTATAGGATTCAGAGGGGTCAAAAACATCATAGGAACATAGCCGACAGAGTCAACTAACCAGATCTCATAGGAGTTCACAGAGACTGAATCGACAACCAGGCAGCCTCTGTGGGTCAGACCTAGGTCCTCTGTGTATACGTTGTTGTTGGGTAGCTTGTCATTCCTGTGGGATTCCTAATAGTCAGGAGTGGGACTCTTTTGCCTGATTTGGGACCCCTTTCCTCCTACTGGACTGCCTTGTTCAGCTTCGATATGAGGGTTTATGACCAGTTTTATTGTAACTTGTTACATCATGCTTGCTTGATAACCCTAGGAGGCCTGTTCTTTTTTTGAAGAAAAATGGAAGTGGAGTGGATTAGGGAGGGAGAGGAGAAGTGTGGTGTGCTAGGAGAGAAGGAGGTTAGCAAAACTGGGGTCATGATGCAATATATGAGAGAAGAAAAAAAATAAATTATATTAATTAAAAATTATTTAGACATAACTAATAAAGTAATAAAATAGTCTAAGCTTACAATGAAATATTACAATATATGTGACTATCTCAAACTAGTTCATTATATGCTTACCTTTCACGTAGAAGAGTTAACTCTTCTACACAGTGACAACATTCGCATACCAAATCACCAGCACACCACTCTTGTTCTTTGATATCAATGAAGAGGGATTATTACCAGTAAGCCCCTGAGGGACACTGTTAATCTAAGATAGTGACTGAAACACTGAGGGGTGGCGTGTCCTTGATACATGAGGGAGTCATATGTCCTTGGGTAGATAGACCTGGCAAGTTTTCCTCTACTGCTCTGAGAAGTAACAGTTTACAAATTACGACTTGTTAGCTTCTGGAAATTACCACCTCATATTCTTGGATGGCAGTTGATGATTGGTAACAAGTCCTGGGAAGAGAGACTACAAAGGTGGTGGAGATTCCCAGAAAACTTCTCTGAAAAATATTCAAAATAATGGCTTCGCTTTCAGATAATTTAGGAAGCTGGTAATTAATTTGTCTTGGAATTTTGTAATTCTTTTGAGTATATTTAATTTTCTGGCAAATCCTATGGCAGAAGAATATCATAATCAAAGTATATTTTAATATCTCAAAATTAGATCACTTGAGGAAATTATGATATATATTTTGATGTAGAATGCTGTGGTGCAAAGAAAATATCCTTATTCATTGGGATATACACAGTGCATAATGTACTGCGGATAGAAGAGAGTATTAGAGTTACTCTCAAACGTAGCATGTCTGCTTGCTAATAGTGTTCAAAGTCGTCAACTAAGTTGTCTTATAAAGACTACTGTCTCTCCATTCATTGCCACTGGTATTATTTCATTGGAAAGTTTTAGTAAAGCAGAGAGTGGGGCTAATGTCACTATGTTTGTGGTAGTGAGCAAGTCACCACAATGCCCCTAACTGTGTTGCAAACCTCATTAAAATGCGTTAAGTTCACCCACCAAATTGATCAATTCAAGTAAGATAAAAGTAAGTTTCAGCATGCCTAGAATTTTTGAGCAGTATATTCTAGAATTTTAGGGCATATACTACCTATCATCGTCTGTCTTGATTTTAAAGGACTTATAGATGGATTCTGCCAGGCAAAGAAAACTATCTGAATTATTTGTGAATAGCATTCATCAGTGCTTGGATTTGGCATGGAGCATCTATGTTAGCAAGGACAAATTACATGATTACTGAATTTTAAACTATCAAAGAGAGAAACTGCAAAATCAAAGGAAGATGTTTTCAGAGCTTTACTTACAAGTGGGTAATTTTAAGATATGGACTTATTTAAGCAATGGAAATTAACTTATTATATAAGAGGTTATATGACTTGCTTTTAGGCAAAATTCATGATTTCACACGTGGATTACATAGGGTTTTCCAAATGTGGCCAGGATCCTGCTTCTCTTAGCCATGCCAACAGATGTTATTGTGGGAACCAGAAAGACTTTGTTATTTTTTTCTAAGAAAGATTATGTAAATAAGGAACACACTAATGAAGAGAAAATTTTATTGAGCTTGCTTCTCTAAGTGGAATTCATCTTGGCGCAATTTAATGCTTACTGTGTGGTAGATCCATGTGAAACAGAGGGTACAATGAAATGAGCAAGGCACCTTGGTGCGGAATATTCCTATCTGAGTAAGACAAACAAAGAGAAAAACAAAAACTTCTACTGTTCGTCATAATAAGTGTTATGTGAAACGTTATGCATAGTGAGTGATGGGTGGTGGGGGGATGTAGAGCATGTCTGCTATTCTTAGGAGTGTCTTGAATTGAAAGGTGATCACAATTTGCTGCAGGGAGAGAATAAGGGGCACCAGCAGCATGAAGAAGCTCCAAAGCCTCAGATTCTGAGGAGAGAGATGAAGGCTATGGAATCTGGTGTGGCCAAGCTCGCTGAGAGGAAGACTAAGTGAAGCTGCAAAAGACTGGGTGGTGGGATCCCGTCATGCAGACCATGCTTAAGACTTTGCAGTATTTTTTAAGCTTGCAAACCATTGGTCTATCTCAAGCTGAGAAAATGACAAGGTCTGACTTAGATCTTGCAGACTCACTTGGGATATATAGTGAAGGACGCCATGTCGGAAAGCGTATGGAAGTGTGTATTCTTGGGAAAGAAGGTGCTGGCATGGGCCACACTCAGTGTCTTTGAAGGGCTTCCTAAGGGCTTTGATACAGAGTTGGAAACATAAAGAGCAAGCAGGGACATTGGCTGGAGGCCTGAGTAACTAGGTCAATGATTCAAAGATGGCAAGATTCAGGCTTATTCCAAATGAGAGAGGAAAAAAATGATCTCATTAACAGAAGCAGAACCTCTAAAAATTCTTTAAGGTTGCTTGACGAAGATAATTCACTTTGAGAAAAGAAAAACACTAGCTGTTCAACCTTCAATAACAAAAACTCTTCCACAGGAGAAGCCGGTGGCACACAGGTTTGTTTGGGTGAGAGAGACGCTTCCTTTCGCAAGGATATTGAGAAAGTAAGCGAGGAAGGCAAAAATAGCTCTTAATGAGATATAGATTCATCGCTCTTAGTGTCAGAAAAATTGCAAAGCCCTCTGAATATGTCCTCAGCAAGCTGTTCTGGGCTAAGTTAGATAGGATTTCCAGCAACTAAAATGGAGTTTATTTATCCTTTAGGGGAGAAGGAAACAACTATTTTCCTCCAAGGAGAAAACTAAAGTAGCAAGGAGGGAGCCTCGCTTGCCCTTAAAAAAATAAAGCTAGCTATCGTCATGCTGTGTTTTATGACAGAGGAGCCTGCTAATCTCTCCCTTCTCAGAAAACTTAACAGGACAAATTATGAAGTAGTGACTTGAGTTAGGCGCAGATAAATGTGGTTTTGGCAGTAAATTGGCGTGATGAATAAGTACATGTTAACAAGAGACTGAACTTTTAAAATAATTCTGCATGGCAGGCTGATAAAGAAGTCGTAAACATTGTTTTATTGCCACAGAAATCTATTCCTGTAATGATGTTACATAATGGGAGGATGGGGAATAATTATGAGTATCTAAAAATACAAGTGAATTTCCTTAATGTGAAGCAACTTCATGACAGAAGGGCTGCTGTAGTTGTTGAAATAATCTCTAATGTCCTAGAGGGACACTTGACTACTTTGTAATTTTCAAAAGCACTTCGTTGTGACATGCTTTGAACTGTTAAGTCAGTAGATTGAAGTATGGGTTTTGAGCTAACAGATGAACTACACATCTGTTTGTAATATGTTCCAAGTCAGTGTTTACTTTTATAAATATTTAATCAGTCTTGGATATATGACCACCTTTAGCTCCAGAACACAGTAAAATAGCATGGGAATGGGATTGTATAGTTTAGTGCTGTAATAGCCTTTGCCTCACATGCGTGAAGCTGTGGGTTTGGTCCTTGAGAGTAAATAAAACCAAACACTTAATTGTCCACTGGTATAAGTGTTCGTAGGTGGTTCTTTTCCAGACACATCACTTCAGGCCAGCACAGTCCCACAAAAAGAGGATTTTTTTTTTTATTGGGTGGGGGAGGGGGAAAAGCTAGGAAGAGGAGAAAGAGGGAGAAAAGGAGTGAGGGGTTGAGGTTTCAGTCTTTTATTTGGGTCGTGACATAGATGCTAGGTAATGAATGACAGGCACAGGTGAGATGTATGCCAGGAGTGTGTGGTGGTTGCCATGGCAACAGATGCAAACGGGTCCTTGGTGCCTAGGGATGACATCATCTCTGGATTCCAAGGCCGACTGTAAAGCCACTTCTAATGCCAACAATATGGACTTGTTTTTGTTGAAGAGGGTTTAGCTATCTAGCCAATGACCCTACTTCCTCAGCCTCTTCCGTGTTGTGAATTACCATTTTGTGCCCCCAAACTCTCTCATCCTGTGAGCTTATGACTTTAAAAATAAGCTAATAAACCCTGTATGGTCATAGCTTCTCACTGAATCCATTATTGTTCAGTTGCCTATAAGGGTTTTATGAGTACAGCTGAAGTGCTCAGTTTAAAAATGACAGTAAACAATTTTGGAGAAATGTCTCAGAAGATAAAAGTCCTTGTCGACCAACATGAGGTCCTGAATTCAATCACAAGGACCCACAAAGTGGAAGGGAAGAAGCTATTCTTGCAAGTTATCCTCTGATTTATAGACTTATGCCATGTCAGGCATGCATCCTTACCCACAGAGCTGGAAGGTTTGCCACAGTGGAGCCTATAGCTACTGAAGAGGCAGGCTTGGTCATCTTCTCTACTCTAAATGCAGGCAGAAAAACTTATTTTTATCACCCTTACGTAGCTTTGGCCCTATCAATTCTGTTTGCTGATTTACCTTAGTGTTCACTGTAAATGTATAATGGTGATGATGATGATGATGATGATGATGATGATGACGATGATAATAATAACAACAACAACAACAAAATAAGACTGGCTGTGTTCAAGAGAAAATACTGTATTAATTTGTTTTTCTTCTGTAAAAGAGTTAAAACAGTCAAGCTTCTTCGAGTTTATCTAAGTTTACAATTGTATTAAATGTTTAAATAATGCCTATTTTATGCAAGTAAAAATTTTTTTAGCTCACCTATACTTTATGACATTATGTATATTCTATAGCTAGAACTCAATAAACTGACAAACTCTGCTAACAAAAATTTGTTCCCACATGCCTTTTTCAAAGTAAGCAAACACTTTTTTAAATGTGAGGTATCAGGCAATTCCATCTGGCCTGGTCCTGAGTCAGGTCAGATGAGGGGCTCACTTTGACCTTGCCTGGCCATCAGCACTCTCCATTGTATAGCAGCAGCACCAGGGTGGAAAAGTAGGTCTGAGATGCATTTCTCCTCTGAACACATAAACACAGCCTGGCCTGTCTCTGTCTGCTTTGGAAGGATCTGATGCTTCGGGGTATTTTGCTTAAAAACATGAACATTTTGAATCTCAGAGAGGACCTGAAGGAGAAAAACATTCCAACCTCAGTACTGCCAACTAAGGAATTCTGCCAAGCTTCAGAAGGTACCAAATGGCCAGAACAACCAGGAGACATCTTACCAAAGTAAATCTTCAAGGCAGTACTGACAGAAAATGGAGAGGGAGCCTGATAGCTGTTTCCTGAGAGTCTCTGCCAGAGTCTGACAAATACAGAGGCAGATACTCGCAGCCAACCAATGGACTGAGCATGGGGTCCCCAATGGAGGAGTTAGAGAAAGGACTGAAGGAACCGAAGGGCTTTGCAACCTCATAGGAAGAACAACAATATCAACCAACCAGACACTCCAGAGCTTCCAGGGACTAAACCACCAACCAAAGAGTACACATGGAGGGACCCATGGCTCCAGCTGCATATGTAGCAGAGGATGGCCTTGTCGGCATCAATGGGAGGAAAGGCCCTTGGTCCTGTGAAGGCTTGATGCCCCAGTATAGGAGGATGCCAGGGCAGTAAGGTGAGAGTAGATGTGTGGGTGACCACCCTCATAGAAGCAGCAGGAGATGGGGATGGGATAGGGAGTTTCCGGAGGGGAAATGGGGAAAGAGGATAACATTTCAAATGTAAATAAATAAAATATATAATTAAAAAAAAGGGGTTGTCATAACATTGCGACCCTTCGTTCTTCTATTGGAAAGGCTTGGAGAGAGATAGCCTGAGGATGCACACAGGAAGTGCGTGGCTCGATAAGCAAATTTTGGCCGTCCAATTCATGATTATAGGCCTAAAGAATATCTGACTCTTCATCAAAAGCTTAGCTTAACTAATTAATTGAAGGATGTGGTGGAACTAGCCTGGGAAGCTGGGAGCCATCCTATGTTAGAGAGTTGCTAAGGCAACTGAGAATGATTCTCGGTTCTGTGGGGGTAGATTTTAAAGCAGACCTGAAGGAGGTAGAGAAGCAGGAAGAAGAGAAAGGACAAACAGCTGGTATTAAACAGTAGCTAAAGACAAAAGGCCTGGAAGCCTAAGCTTGTGAAAGATGCTGACTGGGCCCACTGCTCATGCAGAGCCTTTGGCATATATACATCAGGGAATTTTAGCAAATCACTGGCTGGTCTTGCATGCATTAAAGGCCAAATATCATGTGAAATCATGGCTGCATAGTAAATGGGGTGAGGCAGCTGAATTCTGTGTGATTGTTGTTATTCTCACTGTTCCTGGCTCCACTCATTTCAATAATCCTTTTTTTTCCTGGGTGTTCGTAAGAACATTGGACTGCAAACATTTCGTTTTAGAAATTGACTTGTATTAAAACCACACAGGCAATATAAAGATAACTTTTTTGTGTGTGTGTGTGGGTTTTTCGAGACAGGGTTTCTCTGTATAGCTCTGGCTATCCTGGAACTCACTTTGTAGACCAGGCTGGCCTCAAACTCAGAAATCCACCTGCCTCTGCCTCCCAAGTGCTGGGATTAAAGGTGTGCACCACCACGCCCGGCTAAAGATAATTTAATAAATGTATTATTTAGCTTCAAAATGTTGAAACTGTTTCAGTCATAACAAATAGCTGTAGTGTCTAACAAATTAAAAACAAACAAACAAAAAATGAGTTGCTTAAATTTCTTCTTTTCCTCAGTTTCTCCAGGTGGCTGGTGTCATTTGTATGATAATATATATAAAGATTATTTTTTCCTAAGGTTTCAGCCAAAATTAACAAATAACAATGTTTATTTGTTTTAACATGAAATACTAAGTTGTGGTTATTTTGAAGATCGAGTCTGTTTTCCTCAGGTTCATTTACAAAATGGGTCTGTTGGCGTGTGAGGAATTTTAGTTCGCATTGTAAAATAACTTGTATATGGTGGTAAAACCTGGGCTCCCAGTGAGTAGATCTGATCGGGAGGCAATGGGGTCACAGGAGTCTGACTTAATCAGTTGATTGGTGTAGTCATGGAATAACAATATGACAGCATTATTGGAAGCTGATGGGAATGAGAGGTGGGGTTAAGTGTGTGACGTTGCTGGTCACGGGGGCATCTCCTTTGGACTAAATCTTGGGCAATGTCTGTGTCTGGCTCTCCCTTTCTCTGTTTCCTGGCTACCATGAGTTGAGTAATTTTGTTCTGCCATGATAGTCAACCTCTCCATGGTCTCCTGGTAGGAAAGAAGCCAATTATAGACTAAAGTCTCTGGAACTGTACACTGAGCCACAGTAAAGCCATCTTCTGAAGTTGTTTTCTTGGCTATTTTGTTGCAGGAGCAGAAACCTGACTACCATTTTGTGTTGATGAAATGGAGCCCATACCTGCCACTGTTTAGGCAGCCAAGAACCGGAGACTAAATAGCCTAGAGACTTAGCATGATACTAAACACTACTGGTCTTTTAAAAAGTAGTAGTAAAATGAATCCTAATAATATCTGTCATTGACATTCTCTCTATCACTTTCTAATGACAGCCATGAAAACAGTACCTTGAGCCCTGGTATGTGTGTGTGTGTGTGTGTGTGTGTGTGTATGTGTGCTATAGATGTGAATAATAGAAACACTATTAGTAGTTATCTTTGGAAAAGGTTTCAGGTGGAAGATGAGTGAATCAAGGAAGGGAGTACGTTTTGTGCAGCAGGATATTTAGCTTCTGGATAACTGTATAAAATAAACTATATACCTGCTGTGTGACTTCCATAGAAGATGTTAGCAAATGATTGTTCATTTCAGATAAGGCACCAGTGAGAATCCAAAGAAGTGGTTCCAAATAAGTCTTCCTTGGTGAGCCAATTTGTTCATTGATATGATTAGCAAGATTTAGAAGAGGGGTTAATTTCAGGAGCGTAGCAACTCTGATGCAGCTGCCTCATGAAAAAGGCCATCCAGCACCATATAGTTCACAAAAGCTGCATGACTGGAGCTCTCTACAGTTTATAGTGGGTTCTAACGGACAGACCTGACTTCTTCTTCTTCTTTTTTTTTTTTTAAAGATTTATTTATTATATGTAAGAACACTGTAGCTGTCTTCAGACACTCCAGAAGAGGGAGTCAGATCTTGTTAAGATTGGTTGTGAGCCACCATGTGGTTGCTGGGATTTGAACTCTGCACCTTTGGAAGAGCAGTCGGGTGCTCTTACCTGCTGAGCCATCTCACCAGCCCCAGACCTGACTTCTTAGCATTTGACTATTAACTCTATAAACTTGAGGAAGGAACTTGAGACTCTTGCTTCTGAGTCCTTCCAATATTATGAGCCTTCCTTTCTTTTCTTCCTCCTTCCTTCCCTCAGGAAGGAAATAGTTACACAGTGTAACATCCTTTCTCTTAGCATTTCCGTTCTGTTGCCTGCCAGAGTTCTTTCACCCCCTCTTATTGGATGTTGCCTGAGCATTTTGGAGTTGGTGATGTATATGTCTGATCATTTTCCTCTGTTTGTGTCTGGGCAGCGGCTTGCTATGCCACAACATCAGTCATTTATTCTTAGGAGCTTGACTGGTCATTAATATCTCAGTAGCTGCTGTCAATACAAAGCTAAAGTTTCCATCGGTAATTGAAGTAGACAGCCTTAGTAATCTGTAAGCATAAATGTTTAGAAGGCAATTTGATACCCAATCACATGCCTATAACAATTGCCTTCCCAGTGAGGACTGTGATTTCCCTAGCTAGAGGTCTTTGTCTTATAGTCCCAATCCTGGGTTCCTTCCTATGAAGGGACATTAAATCCATCCAGGAAGCAGTTGCTTGTACCCACAGCATACACACAATTGTACCAGTGTGTATAGCTTGCCTGGAATAGCATGAAAAATACCTAATTCAGCAGGACCTTCAGTGATAATTCTTCCCTTATAGCCTGTGTAATGCTTCTGGTCACTATGAAGCCATCAGTAGGGGGTGGGGGTGGCAAATGCCCAGCTCACTTCTAGTCTTACTTCAAAGCTTGTGATGTGTTAACAAGAGGGACTTTCCATCTGACTCTTCTTTGCAACCAGAAGCAGTGACAATAACCTCGATGCTTGTGAGATCTCAAGGACATCTGTGATGTACAGTTCACAGGAAAGTAGCCTTCTTCTGACATTGGGATTTTCACATCCTTACTGGTTCTTAGAATGCTGGGTCTGCTCACACTACATGGCTTTGCTTCACCTCCTTAATTGCTATATCTACTGTTTTATGATATGACTTTACAAATCTGCAAGGCAGTCAAGTGTTAACAGTTTATGTACAAAAAGGCTTTACAGGTATGGGTATGAGTAACTGCTTCAGAAATGTATTGAAGGCCCCAGGAGGGAACCTGGAATTGGGACTAGAACAAAAAGACCTGTGATGTGAATGTCACAGTACCCATTGGGAGATCATTTCTATGGTTTTGTTAAAGGGATATGGTTTTTGATGACCTACCATTACCCACTCTAAGCAGATATTAATTGGTCTCATACAGGTAAGAGAGTACTAAAGAAAGAGATCTAAAGATCTGTTACAGCATGAAAATAGCTCACCATTTGTATTACTTTGTCAAGAGAGTGAGAATGGGTACAATGGTATAGACAGGAAGCACTACCCTAATTTTCCAGCTATCATCATCTGTCATTTTTTTAAAGCCCTCAGTTATGACATTCATGAACCACATCAACAACTAACATGACCATTGCACCTTATTGGTCCATTAGTGGTGTATATGCCATTCTATTAGAGCGGTGCCCAACTCCTCCGATTTAACTTAGGATCTTCTCATCAAGAGCAATACCATGTCTGGTACTGGATTAATACCTAACTACTCAGTGCTAGTAAATCATGGTTACTGGAAGAGAATCTACAACCACTAATTTGCTAAAACAGTATACATAATCCTTAACAAAAACTTATAAATATTTATCTTTATACCCACAGTCTTCACCTCTCATCAAGGAATTTTTTTCTTTACAACAGATGAAGACTACTTCAGAAAACCACAACCAACCAAAATACATAGTAGTAGAACCCAGTTCCAGTGGGCAAATCAACAAAACACTTCCAGACTTAAGGTTCAGGAACATTATAGAAGAAGTAGGAAGATATGGGAATTTTCTGTGAGATTGTGTCACCTAGTAATATGAACTCAACAAGTTCTATTTAGGGATAAATGTGTTTATACAAATACCTATGTGTGTGCAATAACAATTAGTGAAAAAAGAGGCTATGAATTTAAACCAGAGTAGGGAGGGATATATAGGAGGTTTTGGAGGGAGAAAAGGAAGAAATAAATGTTTTAATTAAGATACAATCTTATAAATACACAAACAAAATTGCATTCTTCAAGCTCCCTTGCATATCATACAGCTAGTTCCACCAGTCTCCTTGAGGAAAGGTCTTGAGAATCCTGTAATTTTCTGACCATTCTAAACCTTGTAAGCTTTCTTAGCTCCCTGACCATTTGAGCCTCTTATCTTATCCCCTCCTCCCCCTAGCAGGAAATGCTTCTATTTGGAGGAGAGAGCTGCACACCAATACCCAATACCACACTGCATAGTTTGAAACACCTTAAATGAACAGAAATGCTATTTCATCATTGCCATGAGCTATTGGTATTGAAGTACAAGTCTCCATTATATATATATATATATATATATATATATATATATATATATATATATATATATGAAGTCCTGAAAAATACAGAGTGTAAGCTTCTTGTAAAATTATTTACTACCTTCATAGTGTATAAAAATCAAATCATATAATATGTGTGTATAGAAAGAAAAAATAAGCTAATACCATCTGATCTGCTGCTTGTTTTGCATTCTTCAAGTCTGAACATTCAATAGCTGATTTGTATTTAAATTTTCTGTAATAAAATTACATTACCATATCTTTTAATTATTTTAGTAAGACAATATTGTATTGTTTTATAAGGAAAACATAAAACTGTGCTGCAGGTTTCTCTCTTTAATATATTCTACTCTATTCAGTATTCTGAGGGAATAGTTAAGTATTTTAAGCAAGAGTTTCTGCTATCATTTCTGTAACAGAAGTTTTTAATGTCACTCAAGGTTATCACTTTTTGCCTTTGGCTCTTGTGAACACAAAGTGTCACTGTACATACATATTTCTACCATGTGTGAATTTTGATAAGGGGTAGGGTCCTAGAAAACAAAGTACAGTTTTCAGTCACTGGTCATTTTAAAGTGTATTTTTCAATTGCTGAAACCATCTTGGCCTAATTTCTAGTTCTGTATAACAATAACTGTGAACCCATCATCATCAATAGATAGTTAATAAATAAACTCAGGAGGTTTTCTATTTTCTTATGTCATTTTTGAGCTTTCAGATATTCTGCAGCTCAAACATGTTGGTTCTAGAGTTCGTATTGGCTATCACTATGCTCATTAATAAATTATCTGACAATTAGAGTTTTAACAAGGGATTTTATTAATTCTTTAATAATCTGACACAATGTAATCTGATGATTTTCACCATCAATTCCTCTTGATTGATCTCTACCCCCGCATACTCACTGCTCCCTCTCACTCTGTGCTTTCTCTCTCTCTCTCTCTCTCTCTCTCTCTCTCTCTCTCTCTCTCTCTCTCTCTCTCTCTCTCAAATTGGACCACTGAGCGCAATGTGGTCAGTTTTTCAGGATACACATTTTTAAAGAAAAGTGATGTTCTAGAAGCCATCAACTATCAATAGTTCCTGAGGGATAGGAGCTTGTGAGTTCTTCCCCCTCCATGTTAGAATGTAAACTAGCTCTGATACTACTTCATCTCTGGCTCTTAAAATCTTTCTGACCCTATTATCATTATGGTCCCTGAGCTTTGTCAGGGAAGTGAAATGATTTTCCAAATTTTGGCTAAGCATTTGGACACTTAATCTCTGAATTTTGGCTTGTTGTCAGTCTCTGCATTCTACATAGACACACACACACAGACACACAGACACAGACACAGACACAGACACACACACACACACACACACACACACACACACACACACCTTTTGTGAACCCTGAGGGCTGCACTAACCTGTCGGTATGAATTTGGAAGCCCATTTGATATTATATTCCTGTAGCAAAGCAGTAATAGTAGATTCATACCTGGAGAATGTGAGCTGCCCAAGTTTCTTTGACAGATTTGCAGTAATAAAAGAATGTATTTTCTTTTGTGGAATGGGCCTTACTTCTAACCAGAAAGCACTTGGTCACCCTCATTACATCCATGGCAATACTGAACTCATATCTGGCCAGGTAGGTCACTGTTGTAGTTCACAGGGTTCCTTGCTGGGTAAGAATGTTGATAATGTTTTATTCCTAACAGCCTACACCTTCCTGAAATGAAAGCTAGCCAGCAGAAAGGAAGCTTCCTGGTCATACAAATTTGATTTCTCTGTGTCCTGTGACCAAAGTGTGTAGTATCTTTAGCAATAGAGTCCATTAAGTTCTGGTAGGCAACAGTAACAATGGCATAGCTTGTACTGTTTTGAGAGTCTTCAGGACACTCCTGAAGTGGAGGTATGCTATACCAGTCACAGGGCTTCTACTTAGAAATCTATGGATGCTGCGATGAACATTATTCCCTGGGTAAGAGAACTCCAAACTAGTTTTATTTGAATATTCACACACATATATATCTAGGAAGCCTATAAAATATTTTTTCAAATATCCTTACTGTTAGTTATACCTCCCCAAGCTTTTCCTCTCCCCTCCCCTCCCACTACTCTCTTCACTTAAATCTCCCACCCATTATCCCCCTATGTTCCTTTCTATCACCTGTGTTCTATTTCCCCTCCGTTGAGACTTTTCTTCCCCTCCCAACAAATGGTCCCTTTCTAGTTTCCAGTATTCTATAGGCTCTCTAATTGAACACTAGTCTAAAAGTTCAATGGTAAGAGCCACACATGCGTGGAAACATGAAGACTGGTCTTTCTGGATCTGTGATATGTTACTTGGTATATAGTTTTCAGTCCTATTCATTTCACAATTTTATTTTCCTTTCTAGCTAAATAAAATTCCACTGTCTATGGGTAGCACAGTTGGATTATGCACTCATAAGTAGATAGACATCTGGGCTATTTCTATGTTCTAGCTATTATGAATAGAGCAGATATGAACATGGATGAACATTTGTCTATGTAGTGAGAAATAGTGTTTAAAAGGACCTGATTTGGCACAAACAGTTCTCAGCCCAAATGAGATGTATTTGCCCCAGAGGGACAAAAGGCAGAGAATAAGAGACAAAGACAGGGGATAGGTGATGAGAAGAAGGGAAGAGGCACAAGGCAGAAGGGAGTAAAAGGGGTGAGGGAGAGGGGGAAGGGATGTTAGCCCCGAGGAACTAAGAACTGACTCTGAATAGAGAAAAGACAGATGCAGTCCGTAGGCAAATGGCAGTTTATAAAGGAAAAAAGAGAAAACCCAGTGTTAGATGAGGTGTTTAATTTTAATTGGGAATGTTAATTAGGTGAGCCAAAAGGGGGCTTTGATTGCTGGACTTCAATACTTTGATAGCTGGACCTTGATGGTCAGCCTCAGGGGGAGGAAGTAGCCTAAAGGAATAGATCTCGATAGCTAGTTTTAGAACGTAATCTAATAGTTTTTTAGCAAGGCAGAGGGAATGGGGGGAAGGGCTAGATCTGCCAGAGTGATGTCTGCTATGCTCCAGCCTGTTAGAGTCCCTTCTTTGAGTATATGACCTGTACTTGTAGAGTTGGGTCATAATTAAAAATATATTTGCAGTCTTTTGAGAAAACTGCACACTGATTTCCACAGTAGTGGTTATGCAAATTTGCAACTCCATGAACAGTGCTTGGAGGTTCCCCATTCTCTACATTCTGGCCAGCATTTGCAATCTTTTTTTTTCCCTCATTCTCTCTTCCTTCTTTCCTTTCTTAGTTCATTCGTTTGTTCACTCCTTCGTTCCTTTCTTCTTTTTTTCCTTCCTTTTTCTTCTGTGGAGATAAGCAGTTTTAGTTTGTATTACTCTGCTAGATAAGGATGGTGAGGATTTTTAAAAGACATTTCTTCTGAGAACTCTGTTCAGCTCCATCACCAATGCCTTAACTGAGTTGTTCGTTTTCTTGGTGTTTACTTTTTCTGAGTTCTTCATACATTTTACACACCAAACATTAATCCTCTGCCAGATGTGTAGCCAGTAAAGACACTTTCCCCATTATGTAGGCAGTCTCTTTGTTGTGTGACAAAACTTTTCCTGGGGGACTGCAACAGAAAGGGAATCTGTAACAGGCCATACCCCAAAGTCCAAAACCAATGAATTTGGAACTGGAGTCACAGATTGTTGTGGACCATCATGTGGGTGCTGAGAACCAAACCCAGCTCTTTTGCAATAGCAAAGAATGTTCTTAACCATTGAGCCATCTCTCTAGCTCCTAGGGGGGGAAAATTTATTTTAGAAGAAATAGCAGTACAACATCATTTCATGAGTAATACTTGTCTGTGAGACAAAGACTTCATGTCTTTGGTCAAAGCCATATGATGGGCATAAAAATAGATCTGGATATCACTTTGATTAGATTAGATTTTTTTTTTAAACAAAGATTGATGTAAAAGTTCCCAGAGAAGCAGTATCTGGGTTCCTGGTGCACAAGAAAAACAAAAAACAAAAAAACCAAGAAGAGAAATATTCGTGAGTCAAGTTACTATATTCCTGGGTAATTTGTTAATGAAACCAACATCCTAATATAAAAAGTTATCTGCTAAACTATTAACAAAGTTTCCATCTACTTGCAGAACTTCTAGACAATATTGATAGCAATTTGAAGACCAGGTCTTTTCCTTGATACTTGACTGACATGGTAAATCCAAATTGCTCAATATAAAGGTTAAGTTAGTTAATGTAGTTAATGTGGTGCTTTTACTCTGAAGTACTTAAGAAATAGAACTAAGAAATTTGGTATTAAGAAATAGAAGCATGTGGCTTGACATTAGTTTTAAGTGAGTGGGATTCAGATTCAGGTCAAAGTGAGCCATCCAGCTATTTGGACTTTTGTCATCTTTAAGAGACTAAAACTGCACATTCTACTGTAAATCTCCGAGGAGCACCAGAGAGATGTGCTCAACCCCAGAGAGCTTGGGGTTGACACCAGCTTTGCCACTTCATAACTTGGTATACTTGGGCAAATAAAATGTCTGTACATTCCTTTTGTCACATATAGTAGAAAGGGACTAAGTTGTAAAATTACATGAGATGTACAAAGAGCAGTCTATACACATTGGTGATGAAATCCACAGCCAGAAGAGAATAATACATAATTTCATGTTTTTCATGAAATTTTCTTAAGGAAGTTTCATCTTCTTGGTCTTTGCAATTATTTGATTCTCTGGATGATTGGGGTTCTTGCTAGGCAAACAGGGTGCATCTGTGCATTGATAATGCAGATGCACACAATCAAGTCTACTTCTCCTTCATACAAGGGTACCACAGTTACATGTGCACAAAGTGTGAAAGCAAAGAATCAGATAAGGAAGCAGTAGCTGAGTGCTTGAAGTGGTGCCAATCCTGACTGAAATAAGTTACACGTGCAAGCCATTTGTTAGTTACCAGACACCATTAAAAAGAATGCAAAATGTCTTCTTCAATATTTTTGTAATGTTTACATACCAAAATTCTGATATTCTGATGCATTGTGTTGAATAAAATGTATTATTAAAACTCATTTCATTACATTTTTTTTTAAATGTGGCATTTGGAAATTGTATACTTAATTGTGTGACTCACTTTATTACTTTAGAAAACGTTCCTCCGACTCTGAAGCTGCTTAAGAATAACAGCTGCATCCTCTCCTCCCATCTATCACTTCCACCTGTGGCCATCAGGACCGTTTTCACCTCTGTCATGTGTTTGGGCTGAAAGTAACTGTAACTTTATCTCTAAATCAAGGGGGGGGGAGTTATTCGTGTGTTTAGTTTTGGTTTTAAGAACTGTGTCTTGACTTCATGTTCAGCATCCCACTGAAGGGATGACTTCCTCTGGTTCTCTCTTACATCATTACTGTTCATAGGGAGACCTTTCCTGCAGGACCTATGGGTTAAACCATAATGACCTTTCAGCACAAGGTTTGTTTTCTCTGATTCACTTTCTGTTTCCCACTCAGTCACACCTCCTTAGTATTTTTTCTAAAAGTCATCTTAGGACAGCAGGTGCATCTGGTGTTTTTGTGGGTTAATTTTCCTGGCAAGTCACACCATAGTCATGGGCTTGATATCTAGTTATACTGGGTGACCTTTTTGTTCATGGCATTCAGGGAAGCCCACTCCTGGGACACTCTGGGTTTCCCCCGCCTCAAGCTCTGTTAAATCATCTCTGATCAGCCACAGTTCTGGCCAAGACTTCCTCTTTCTAGGCTTTTGTCTGCATTTGGTGCACCACTTTCCCCAAAGGCTCCGAGAAGGAGCAAAGGAGGTAAAGTCTGTTCTGTTTTGAAGATTTATTTTTTATTCATGTGTACAAGTCTTTTGGGATGCATCTGTGTGTACATCTACAAGGACCAGAAGAGGATTTTGGATCTCCTGAAGCTCAGACAGCTGTAAATCGTCCTTGTGAGCATTGGGACATAAACTCAGGTTCCCCTGGAAAAGCAGCAAAAGCCACCACACTGTGGAGCCATCTCTAATGCCCTGAGGGGTAAAGGTTTTGAGACTTGTTTCATCCCAAAATATCTTGACTCACTTGTTGGTCCTTGTTTGGATGCAACTGTGTAGACTTTCCCTTTTTAACTTGAAGGATTCGTGTAGAGCTATCTTTTATAGCAGAGATGGTATTAAAACATTCAATTACTAAGATTCCCCAGATTTTTTTGCTATTTCTTTCTCAGGAGGTGTCTGCTTTTCATTTTATTGCCAGTATTAGAAATCCCAACACTGGTTCATATCTACTTTCAAATAAAGGCTGTTCCTTCTCCATGCCACACTGCTAATGCCTTACCTCTTAGTAACACTACCATGACTATTCTCTGAGGACAGCCGAGACTCCCTACCACCATCAATTGTCCTTTCTAGGTCCCGTTTACATAACAAGCATCTGATTATGTTCTCAAGACCAGTTATAATTTATTAATTCTTTCTTCAGTTTGTTTTAAGCTATCAATTGTCCCAATTAAATTTTCTGTATTTTTTAGTTATTCTTCTCACATATATTATATTCCAACCACAGTTCTCCCCCCTCCCCCACAGTCTCCCCACAATGTCCCTCTGCCTCAAATCTCCTCCTCCATTTTGCTTCAGAAAAGGGCAGACCTCCCAGGGATATCAAGCAAATGTATTATAACAACTTACAATAAGATGAGGCATGCACCCTCATATCACACTTGACAAGGCAACCTAGTAGGAAAATAAAGGTCTCAAAAGCAGGCAAAAGAGTCCAAGACATTCCACTTTCACTGTTAGGAATGCCACAAGATCATCAAGCTACACACACATAACATATATATTAATCTAGGGGACCTAGATTACACCTGTACAGGTTCCCTGATTGTTGGTTCAGCCTCTGTGAACCCCTACAAGCCCTGTTTAGTTGATTCTGGGTGGTGAGTTTTTTCTTTCTTTCTTTCTTTCTTTCTTTCTTTCTTTCTTTCTTTCTTTCTTTCTTTCTTTCTTTCTCTCTCTCTCTCTCTCTCTCTCTCTAAGTTACAATTCATTTACTTATTCATATATTTTCTATTGACTATTGTCTTTATTTACATTTCAAATGTTATCCTCTTTCCTGGCTTCACCCCATCCCAGAAACCCCCTATCCTACCCCTCCCCCTGCTTCTATGAGGATGTTCTCCCACCCACCCACTCTCAACTCTCCACCCAGGCATTCCCCTACACTGGGGCATTGAGGCTTCAGAGGACCAAAGGCCTCTCCTCCCATTGATGTCCAACAACACCATCCTCTGCTTCATATGTGGCTGGAGCCATGGGTCCCTCCATGTGTACTCTTTTGTTAGTGGTTTAGTCCCTGTCTAGTTGGTTGATATTGTTGTCCTTCCTATGGGGTTGCAAACCCCTTCAAGAGCTGAGTTATTATAGTGTCCTTGATTCCTCTGGCTCATACAATTCTTCCTGTCCTTCCCTAAGATCCCCTGGCTCTGACTAGTGTTTGGCTGTGGATCTCTGCATTTTTCTGTGTGTCTCTTTGTCTGGGTTGGTGTCCTGATTTCCCCGCTAGAACTCTTGCCTGGTGACAGAAGATGGCTGCCTAAGCCCCATGTCACCCATTAGTAGAAGTCTTCATTAATGTCACCCTAGTCATTACACTAGCTTTCTACCTTACACCTGGAGTGTCCCCAATTCTAATCATCTCTCCCAGTTCTCTTTTCCCCCACACCCCAAATGATCACCCCTGTTTTCATCTCCCCTTGCCCACAGTCCACCTTCAAAATCTATTCTATTTCTGCTTCCCAGGGAGATCCTTGCATGCCCCCTTGAGGTCTCCCTGGTACTTAGCTATTTTGAGTCTGCGGACTGTAGCATGAATATTCTTTACTTTACACTTGTAAGTAGTACATACTGTGTTTGTCTTTCTGAGTATGAGTTACTGCATTCAGCATGATTTTTCCTGGTTCAATCTATTTGCCTGTGAACTTGATGATGGTACTTTTTTTAACACCTGGGTAATACCCCAAGGTATAAATGTACCACATTTTCTTTATCCATTCTTCTGTTGAGGGACATATAGGTGACTTCCAGTTTCTAGATATTGTGCAAAATGCTGCTATGAACACAGTTGAGCAAATGTCCTTGGTAGGATGGAACATCTTTGAGTATATACCTCATAATAGTATAGCTTATTTTTGAGGCAATCAACTCCCAATTTTCTGAGAAATAACCATGTTGATTTCCAAAGTGGCTGTACAAGTTTGTGCCAGTAATGGAGAAGTCTTCCGCTTGCTCCACATTCTTGCCAGAATGAACTACCACTGGTGTTTTTGATCTGAGGCATTCTGAAAGATGTAATGAAACCACAGAGTAGTTTTGATTTGCATTTCCCTGATGGCTAAACATGCTGAATACTTCTTTAGGTATTCCTTAACCCCTCAAGATTTTTCTTTTGGGAATTCTCTGTTTAGATCTGTACCCCATGTTAAAATTAGATGTCTACTTTCTTGAGTTCTTTATATACTTCAGACATTAGCCCTCTGTCAGTGAAGTTGGTAAAAAAAAAACTTTTCCCATTTTGTAGGCTGCCATTTTGTCTCTTTGACAGTGTGCTTTGCCTTATAGAAGCATTTTAGTTGCATGAGATCCTGTTTATTATTTGTTGATCTTAGAGCTTATGCTACTAGTGTTCTGTTCAGGAATTTGTCTCCTATGCTAGTGCATTCAGAGCCATTCCCCACTTTCTCTTCTATTGGCTTCAGTGTATCTGGGTTTACATTGAGGTCTTTGATCCACGTGGATGAGTGATAGATGTGGACCTATGTGTATCTTTCTACAGGCAGACATCTACATGTTGAAGATGCTTCCTTTTTCCATTGAATATTTCTATCTTCTTTATCAAAATTTATGTGTCCATAGGTGTGTGGATTTATATGTGGGTCTTCAATTGGATTCCATTGACCATCCTGCCTCTTTTTATGCCAGTGCCATGTGATTTCTAATTCTTACAACTCGGAAGTACAGCTTTAAATCAGAGATGATGGTACCTCCAGAAGTTCTACTATGTTACAGGACTGTTTTAGTTATCCTGGGATTTTGTTTTTCCATATAAAGTTGAGAATTGTTCTTTCCAGGTCTGTAAAGAGTTGGATTGGAATTTTGATGGGGATCTCATTAAGTCTGTCTGTTGCTTTTAGTACGATGGACATTTTTACTATGCTAATCCTACCTATCCATGAGGATGGGAGATCTTTCCATTTTCTGAAATCTTCTTCAATTTCTTTCTTCAAAGTTGCAGTTATCCAGGTCTTTCACTTGCTTGGCTACATTTTCCCAAGCACATTTTATATTATTTGTGGCTATTTGTGAATTGTGTTGTTTCCTTTTTTTTCCCCCTGGTTAATCTTGTATCCAACTACTTTGCTGAAGGTATTTAGCACCTGTAAGAGTTCCCTGGTAGAATTTTTGTATTTGGGGGGCCATGCATGCAAAAATTCTGCAAAAATTCTACCAGGGAACTGCAAATAATGATATGTCGAATTATTTTCCAAATTGTATCCCCTTGATTTTTTTTTAGTTGTCTTATTGTTCTTGCCTGAACTTCAAGTACTATATTAAATAGATATGGAGAAAGTAGACAGCCTCCAAAAATCACACAAAGATTCAACAAAGAAATAGAATTACAAACCATTTTCCCTCGTGAACATTGATGAAAAAGTACACAATAAAATATTCACAAACCTAATTCAAGGAAGGACATTAAAAAAGATCATCCACTATGATCAAGTAGGCTTCATCAGAGATGTAGAGGTCATTCAACATATGAAAACCTGTCAATAGAACACACCATATAATCGAACTGGAAGGAATTCACACTATATTATCATTTCACCATATTATCATATTATTCACCATAGTATCATTAGATACTGAAAAGGCCTGTGACAAAATTCAATACCTCTTCATGATAAAAGTCATAGAAATATCAGGGAAATCAGGGACATATCTGAACCTAATGTAGACAATTTGTAGCAAGCCTATATAGCAAACATCAAAATAGAAAGTCAAAGCAATTTCACTAAAATCAGGAAAGTGTATAATCTCTCCGTGCCTCAAGTAATTTATTTTATTTATTTCTGAAGGTCCCTCCTTTTTGAAAAGACTGTTTAAAATAGTTTGATAGTCTTTTCCCCAATCCATCAACAGTTTTTATACTCCTAATGTAGGGTTATTTGTCTAATATACTTTACATTCAGTGTGTAATGATTTCAGTGTCTGGATTCATTGATGTGACCATTGACTTCTATTTTCTTGTCCATATGTGATAGAAATCATTAAAGCTTAGATTTGTAAGTTCTATGTGGGATCTAGATTGAGAGAGCATTTTCTGAGAGCTTAGCTTATCAATATGATGAGATCTTTTTCAGGAGACATTGGGAAGGCACAGATATTATACCAGGCTTGTATTTCCTTGTTTGTTCTTGGTAGGCCCCCTTTTCTCTGTGTTAGTTAAAATATAAATTAGACACTTCCAGATTTTTAGTTTACAGGTATTACAAGGGAATTTTGAGATCAGTCCTGTTTTAATATGTGCTGCACTAGAGAAGGCATAAATAGCATTGTGTAGGCCAGGAGCAAACTTTTTCATTCTACCTGCACAGGTGCCTGGCTTCCAGCCTGCCTGCATGGGCTCCATGTTGCATGGATAGAATCTATGTGTCTAGGCAGTGTGGCACACTCAGTATTCTGACCATTTCTATTTCTTGTCCTGGGTAAATCCCAAACTCTAGGATTTTAGTTTTTTTTTTTTCTTTTGTTTTGTTTTTTTTTGTTTTTTAATTGAAAATAGATTTTCCCAAAGAACATACATAGGCTGGACTTTGCTCCAAGTCCTGCCCCTCCCCCCCGGACCCCCAGCACATATGTAGGAGAGGCCTGCCTTGACTGGCAGTGGGAGAGGATGCACCTAATCCTGTAGAGACTTAATGCCCCAGAGAAGGGGGATGCTGGGGGTGGGGGTGAGGTCAGGGTGGGGAGTGAGGTGAGGATGGGTGGGTGCATGAAGGAGGTGGGAGGGTTGGAGAGCACTCTCCCAGAGGCAAAGGAGAGGGAGTATGGGGTGAAGAACCCTGGGAGGGGCCCCAGGAAGGGGGCCAACATTTGGAATGTAAATAAACAAAATAATTTAATAATAATAAAAGAAAGAGAAAAGAGATTCTTCACTCATGCAACTTGACCATCAATGTTCCCTGAGCCTTGGTTGGATGTGGGGGGTGGGGGCATTAGGATTGATGCAGGTCACCTACCCACAACTGTGTACTCTTGTTAACAGTAGGCAGTTTAGCTTCTGCAGCACTACAGGGGACAGGGATCAACAGGAGACCCATGGAAGCCTTTCAAGGAAAGGTATTAATTAACACAGCATTGATTCACCAGGATATTGTTAGAGGCTTCTAGTCTATCCTGAATTTGTCTCATGATCTTGCACATGTTACAGGAGTAAGCACACTGCGTGCTTACCAGTAGTTCATTTTATAGTTCTTAAAAGCAGTAATATTTGCTGGTCCTCGGTGTTTTTCACATTTATCTTACCTCCTTAGTGACAGCTTCTGAAGGCCTAACATAGATTATGTGGGAATGTCATGGTCAGTTTTGAATTTGCCCTCTGGTCCTAGTGTCTTCCTCATTGCACGCTGACCTTTTTTGTAAAGTTCATTTTCAGTTTCTGCTTTGTTCTGTGTCAGAGAAAAGTGACAACTGTCACCGTGATGGCTGAAACCCATAAGCGTACTGAAACTGAGATTCACAGATTCAAAAAGAAGAAACTTCAAAACTTGAAAGAAATCTTACCCCCTGCCCTCACCCCCGGGGGGGGGGGGAAGCTCAAGGCTGTTCTCTGAGGCTAAGGCAATCAGCAGAGAACCCCAGGACAAAGTGTAAACGAGTTAATGCTTGCAGAAACAATTACCTAAATGTCTACTTTCTCCTTATTTGTAGAGGGTCCTCCCACCCCTGCAAAGGCTATATCAAAGCTTTATGATGAAATAACATATAGGAGCGACTCACTGTATATATTATAGCCTTTTAATTTCCTTTCAAAGATTCCCATGCCTGTACTCTGATAGTCACAGAGAGTACTTGAAGATACATTTAGTGGCAAACCCAGTTCAGGGATTCTGCAGATCAAAGGGCAAAGATGCTCTGCAGCTGGAAGCAGATACTTCCAAGCACGTTGCAAGGGTAGCTCAGGGTCCTACACTCTTTGAATGATTTCTTGGTATCGATTCAGATAGACTGTGCAAACATTATAGCCTTAAGATTTGTTTACCTCCTGAGAAGCAATTGAGTGGCATATAGTTAAGTCAGTCCCTTCTTATTTGAATACGCTCATGCAATTTGCATTTCCTGGATGTCAGGGTGAACAAAGTGGTTAATAGTTTGAGGAAGCTTACTCTCATTCCAGCTCAAAATCAGATATTTATACATTAATTTATGCCAGAGAACTATGTCAAGAGAGGAAAAAGGATGTCCTCACTTGCAGGAAATGGTATAAATGGTTGCAAACTTCCATAAAGACGAATTTAGTAATGTATATCCAAATCCCTTTCTCTCACAATTTTATTCTTATTAATTTTTTGAGACGGGAAGTCTAACTTATTTAGATAGTTCCATTTTGCTTACTATAATGAAAATCTAAAAAGCCTACAGAGGCAAATAAGGAAAAATTGGTATGACTTCATCTCACAGCAGAATATTGTACAATATTCTCTTATAAATGATGACTTAATAACCTCTCAGATAAAAGCAATATAATAGTTTTATTTGCTGATATGACTGAAAAATATTTTCAGTCATTTTAATGACACTTTAAAAATTTCAGTTTTGTATTTTATGTTCTTTGTTTTTCAACTATGTCACTCACTATGCTATAGATTCAAACTAAACAAATGAACAAATAAACAAAAACTATATAGCACTGGGTGATGGTGGCACATGGCCTTTAATCACAGGCATGAGATAGGCGGATGTCTGTGAGTTCTAGGCCAGCCTGGTCTACAGAGTGATTTCAAGGAAAGCCAGGGGTACACAGGAAAACCCTGTCTCAATAAATAAATAAATAAATAAATAAATAAATAAATAAATAAGTAAATAAAGTATTTTGGGGGTGGAGAGATGAGTTACGATTCCCAGCACCCATATGACAGTTCACAAACTGTATCTCCAGCTCCAGCAGATCTGGTACCCTCACACAGACACATATGAAGGCAAAAATTCATTCACATAAAAAATTTTAAAAATTAAAATTAAAACAACTGTATAGCAACTCTTTTATTTCCTCATGCTTAGCTAAAATGTAGTAGCTAAAAATGAATTCCTTATTATTCTGGAGACCCTGTAAAATTCTGTTTTAAAAATTTGAAATTTGTAAAATTTTTTTTTTTTAAGATTTTATGAAATTCACATAAAATATTGTAGGTAAATCTTATCATTAGCCATGCATTAGGATTCTTTAATTCTGTTCATCAGTGGTGCTCTAGAATGACTACAAAGTCTGCAAGGTTAAGTCAAGTCATTAGGCAGAGTTGCTGTTAGCCACTGAGGGCAGTGTACTCATGTGTTTTATTGACCTTGGTGCTGACACACAACCATGTGCTTCTTTAAACACAGAAAATTGGTCGCAAGAAATATTTCAAGAGTCGAAGATCAAAGTGTCTAGTACGGCTAAGCTCTTGATTAGACATTCTGAAAGCCAAACACACTATGTGTGGGTTTTTGTTGTTGTTGTTTTTGTTGTTGTTGTTGTTTTGGTTTTGGTTTTTGGTTTTTCTGGTTGTTGTTGGTTGGTTTGCTTGTTTTGATCAAAACCTATTCTGCAAACAGTCCCAATTCAAGGACAGAGGATTAAATAGTTTACAGAAATGAAGGTCAAAGCAAGGAAGATGAAGAGGGGCCTCTCATTGGAAAACAACAATGAGAAAGATTCCAGTATTAAAAATTCAACAATGTGCATAAAATAAAAGATATATTGAAATCTAGAAACAAATATTACTGGTACCACTTGTAATTATCACCAGTCCCACTGTCAAGGAAAGAGATTCCTGCCATTTTTGACCTGATCCAGGGAGGAGAGGCACCTCCCTGGACTGGATTAGAAGTTAAAGCTTCATATGTGTAGCATGTGTATCAGAGAATTGTCTTTTAAGATGCTTAATTTTAATTATTTTCAATTATGTATATATGTGTGAGAGTGTTTGTTTGCAATGTCCCGGGAGGCCAGATATTACAGGAGGTGGAGCTGAACATGGTTGAAAACCACATGACATGGGCTTAGTGTCAAAAGAATTTCCTCCACATGCTGCCATCACACTGGTCTTCTCTTTTGTGCCTTGTGCGGTTGCTTCAACCGTATGACATGTTAAAACAGGACATGTACATCTATTCTGCATTCATTATCTCCTCAAATGACAGACAGGTCTGCATAATTAACTGTGGAACTTATTTCATTCCTCCTGGGGTCCTAACAGATTACTTGCAGTAATCTGAATGTAGCTTTAGTTACCAAGATGTGGATTCATGAAAATGTTAAGCAGTCAAACCATCCCTAGAGGAAAATTTGTTTTTTTTTCACCTGTAAGATTCAAGAAGTCCAAGTATGCACTCAGAGATGAAAGAAAAAAAAATGCTGATTTTTGTGCTAAAACAGAGATTTTAATTATTCTGTGGGTTGCGTTTATCAGTTCAAATATTAAAGCTTATTTTTCAAAGGTAGATGAAGCATCATAATGGTTTTATAAATACAAACCACAAGTATTAAAATGGGTTTTTCCAGTTGAATCTAATATGTATGAAAAGTAAATTTTGTGGTAGCAATGAAGATTTCATAAAATATTTATGAGCAGATCAATTTTTGTGGAGATTATCAAAACATATGAGTTATGTAAATTAGGCATCATAATGGTTAAATATATGTGTGTGCATTTAAACTTCCTGGAAAATTTTGGCTACAAATAAATATGAGCTTTTCCAAAATTTAATCCAGAGTCAGCTCCAATATTTATAGTCTCTCATTGTATTTAAAGTACAGTACCTATGCTGATGAAATGTGTTTAGCTTCAATCAGGACTATAGTAAATCTTATAATGTAACAAATTCAAGGGATTTTTCTAATGTACAAATCAAGTACTTTAAGCCTTTTCATTAGTAATAATGGCTCAAAACATACAGGCAATTATTCTGTATGCATGAGGAACTGAGTATAAACCTCTATTACTAAAGGAAAAAGCAGGGCATGGCTGTAGATTTTGAGAGGTGGCTGTCAGTCAATCTAACAAATATAATGAGTTTCCTGTTTCGTTGAAGACCATGTCTCAAAGCACTAGCCCTGTTCTGATATCCGTTGGGATGTACCATGTGCACGTACATCCCAGCCTCCAACACCAAGAATAAAATGTTGTCATGATATTTTTGTTTGAGGTATTGTTATTGTTGAGGTTGAGTCATTGGTGGGTAGTTCTAACATAGTGGTACTGAGTTTTATTAAAGTTACTTTTATGTTGCTCTGAAAGACCATCATAACAATTGGGGATCAAGTATTCAAACCTTTGAGGGCCATTCATATACAAACCACTACAGCATATGCCACCTAGTGAGTAAATATTAGCATAGTTTAATTATTAGCAAAGCTTTGATTAGTCTAATAAATATGAAAAAATCATTTTAATGGACTTCAAGTTTCAAAGGTAACAGTAAATCAAAATTTTTCAAGATCATAACAAATTCAGTGTTGGGCACTACATGGCCATTATGGATTCAAAAGATGCAAAATACCACAGTGGACCCAAACTCTTTCAAAAATAATACATGAGACTATCAAACACAGAAGAGATTATTTACTTGACATATAAAGATTTGAAAAGATTAATGCTAAAATTATTGTGGAAGGATATGTAATAGTGAAGCAATAATCATTCATAGTGAGTGGATTTTTACTTTAGATATTGACAAAATATTACATAAAACCATTCTCTTATTTTGCTGGAAAATATCTTTTCATGTCTTAGGATACTGTCTATGAGCAATATTTTTTGCCTTTTATTTTAGCTCAAAATTGTTAGTTTAGTAGTCAGTTCTATTCTGCCCTACAACAGAGCATTCAACTCTACAGTATTACCCATGGTGTTTACTAAATTGAGAACTCAAGAAAATATTTTAAATTAAAAAAGTAAAGTGATATATTTGTTAAAAAACAAAACCTTTGATAGACTATTGTTAAATGAAATTCTGACTTAAACACTGTTGTAATTTTTTTTTTTCATTTTCAATGTTTAATAGCACAGTCACAGACAGAGGAGTACACAAGAGTTCTAACACTGATGAACTGTTTAGAAAATTTTATTCACTTTCAGAATTTCTCCAAAAACCTCAATAGTGGAAACTATTATGGGAAACTACCTTATTGTGCTGATCACTTGCTTATAACACTTGGCTTTGGTCCCTGAGACGTTGTATGTGGATATAATGTGAGCAGAAGCCTGCTCAGTTACATTGAATTTGTTCATTTCTCCCATTATGTGAGAAAATACAACCTGGGAAGTGCTAGTCCTTCACAGTAATGAAACTGGCCTCTGGGGAATCATGTGTTATGTAGCTTCATCATGATTGGAATTACAGTGAATCAATGACTCAACTTAAGGAGCACTGACATCTTTGTAAAAAGAGTCTCTCCCATCCTGCAGTATGGTTTTACTTTTGTTTACTCAGGATTTAATTTAATTATTCTCAAAAGCACTTTCTGTTCTTTATGACTTCTAAAACTTGAACACCGTTGATTGGATTTATTCTTTGGTATTATATTTTGGTGGCATGAAAAATGACAGTTTTAAAAATTAAAGTATATATTTTTGTCTAGAGTATTAAAAATTGCAGACTACTTATTAATTATTGAATTGATTTTGATAATTTGAAGATTATTTTTTTTTCCTTATAGAGCCACATTGCCTATAAGCAATGACAGTTTTATTTCTCCTTTCATGAAATTTATGTCTTTCATCGTTTTTCTCATTTTTTGCACTGTTTGCCACTTTCAGGAGAACATGTCCTATTGGGGATGCTATACTTAGTCAATACCTGTCTCAGACTGTGTACCATGGAAGCAGGTTTGGAGATGGTGATTAGCATATTGGAAGCTGTGAAAATACTCTTGTGATCGAAAGTGGATAAGTGGAATGAATTAGGAGTGAACTGGGAGAGACAATAGCCAGTGGATGAAGCTGCCTGAACAACATGCTCCAAGTCAAGGGGAGAAGGATATACATGCCCCACACCTCATCATACCCCCTTAGAACGTATTCCTGTATTTCTTTCTCTTTTTATGATCACAACAACACACACACACACACACACACACACACACAAAAATGTATGTATATATGTTGGTATTCTGTCTGGACTCCACCCCCACAGATACCTGGCAACAGCCAGGTATGCTCCTCCCCACAGTTACCTGGCAACAGCCAGGTAGGCCTGGCCCAGTATTAAAGGAGCTGCTTGTCTCCTCCTCTCTTTTTGCCTCTCTTGTTCCCTTACTCTCTTACTCTTGTCTCTTGCTCCCTTGTTCCCCCTCTCTCTCCCCATTCCCTTACCCCCTGTCTCCACATGATCATGGCCGGCCTCTACTTCTCTACTCTCTCCTTCTCTCTGCCTTTCTCTGCCTCTGTTACCCTCTTAACACCCATCCCCATGCCCTAAATAAACTCTATTCCATGCTATAGTGTCATGGGACTGGTCTCTCATGGGCAAGGGATGACTTGGCATGGGCCTGCTAAGGCACTCCCTTCCCCCACACCTCACCACACTCCCTTAGAGCATATTCTTATTTTTCTTTCTCTTTTTATGATTACAAATATGTGTGTGTGTGTGTGTGTGTGTGTATAACATATATAAAACTAACATATGACACACACATATATATATGTGTATCTGTGTTTTCACCATTAATATAGCTTCAAACAAAGTCTCAGCCGAACATGACTGAATGCAAAGCCTCATGGCAAATATTTTCTTTCTATTTTTTATTTTTTTTTTATTTTTTTTCTTTCTTTCTATTTTTTAAACAAATGTTCATAAAATATATTCTTATCATGGTTCTCCTCTCCCATCTTCCCCCAATTCTCTACCACCTTCCCACCCACCTAACTTCACACCTCCTTTTTCCTTTTATTTGGAAAGCAAACAGTGACAGAATTAATAAAGGCAATTGAACCAGAATAATAAAAATCAAAAAGAAAAATCTAAACCAAAAGAACAAAGAGACAGCACAAGAAACATATACAGACACCCAAACCAATAAAAATATAAAATTGGAAACAAGCAAAATACCAGTAAGAGAAAAAAAAAGTGTCCAAACAAATTAATATGCGACAGTAAGTTGAGTTTATTTGGAATGCTTTCAGGGTAGGTGACCTTTATTTTGCTCAATCTCTGGGGACATTCCATTACCAGAGCATGTGGGCTAGAAACTGTTGCTGGGGAGGTCTGGAAACTGCTGCTGAGGAAGTAGCTGAGGCAGCTTTTGATGGCAGGGCAGTATCTGACTAGCTGCCTGAAGCCTGGGATTTTTTCTAGTAACTGACTTGCCTGGACTAGCCTGGACTTGCCCACTTCTTAGGCCTAGTCTCCTGGACTGCCAATTTGAAGCCTGTATTGGTGTCAGCCTGCCTCAACTTAGTGGTTCTCCTTATGCTCAGAAAATAGAGCCAGCAACTGATAAATGGAACCTCATGAAAAAAAAAAAAAAAAAAAAAAAAAAAAAAAAAAAAAAAAAAAAAAAAACAGCAAAAACTAAAACAAAAACTTCGGCACAAAAAGAAAAGGAAATAGTAAATTATGTGAAGAGTTTACAGAATAGAAGATGCCATACATTTTGCAGAGGACTGATACCTATAATACAAAAAGAACTTACAAAACCATACAAGATATTAAATAATCAAAATATAAAAGAGTTCTTGAAAAGAAGCTGGATCTTCAGGTTTCACTAATTAGAACTTCAATGACTGTGGAATGCTTGGAGTGCAGCAGGGACAGGAGAACAATTACAATTTCTGTTGGGGTATCTTTTCACCTAAAGAACCATCCCTCATCCAGTGCTTTGTCAAACCTAACTCCTTTATAAGGAGACTAAACCATATGGAATGTATTAACTTAACAAAAGCATATTCTTTGTCAATCAGAAGACTAAGAAAATCATCAGATAGCTTCTTAGTCCCATGGCTGATGTTTCCCCACCTTGTTAATATTTATCTACATGTTTCCACCAATGTGTTTTTAAAATGCCTTGATTCATACCTTTATTTATTCTATTTCTATAAGAGGCTATGAAATTCTGGTGGAATTGCAAGCTGGTACAACCACTCTGGAAATCAATCAGGTAGTTGCTCAAAAAATTGTACATAGTACTACCTGAGGACCCAGCTATACCCCTCCTGGGCCTATAGCCAGGACATGCTCCAACATGTAATAAGGACACATGCTCCTCTATGTTCATAACAGCCATATTTATAATAGCCAGAAGCTAGAAACAACCCAGATGTCCCTCAACAGAGAAATGAATACAGAAAATGTGGTACATTTACACAATGGAGTACTACTTAGCCATTAAAAACAAGGACTTCATGAAATTTGCAGGCAAATGGATAGATAGAACTTGAGAATATCATTCTGAGTGAGGTGACTCAGTCACAAAGGATCAAACATGGTATATACTCACTGATAAGTTGATATTAGCCCAAATGTTCAGAATAATCAAGACCATATGAAGCCTAAGAAGAAGGAAAACAAAAATGTGGATGCTTCAGTGCTTCTTAGAAGAGTGAACAAAATACTCACAGGAGAAAATATGGAGACAAAGTGAGGGGCAAAGACTGAAGGAAAGGCCATTCAGAGTCTGCCCCATCTGTGGATCCATCCCATATACAGCCACCAAACCCAGATGTTATTGTGGATTCTGGGAAGTACTTACTGATAGAAGCCTGATATGGCTGTCTACTGAGAGGCTCTGCCAAATACAGAGTAGGAAACTCAAGCTAACTGTTGGACTGAGCTCAGGGATCCCTGATGGAAGAGTTGGAGAAGGGACTGAAGGAGCTGAGGGGTTCTTCAGCCCCATGAACAGTGTCAATAGGCCCCAGAGCTCCCCAGAACTGGACCACCAACCAAAGAATACACAAGGAGTAACCATGGCATTGGCCACATATGTGGCAGAAGATGGCCTTGTTGGACATCAGTGGGAAGAGAGGCCCTCGGACCTGAGGATGTTCGATGCCCCAGTGTAGGGGAATTCCTGGTTGTGAAGGCAGGAGTGGGTGGATGGGTGGGGGAGCACCTTCATAGAGACAGGATGGGATAGGGGGTTTCTGAAGGGGAGACCTGGAAATGGGAAAACATTTGAAATGTAAATAAAGAAAATTACCAAGAAAAAAAAGGTTATGAAATTAATGTTCACACTGGAAAACACAGAAGTGGTATAACCTAAATCTAATTTTCATGTCCATTGTCATTCAAATTTATGGTCTAGAATAAAGCATTTCAATGCTGTAAGATGACGTATTTGTCTTTCCCAAGAGTTAATATAACATATTTTTAATTGTAGGACTGAGGAAATAATTTGAAGAGTAATAATAATTCCTTTATGATTTCCATTTGTTTTTAGATTGCTGAATATAGAGTATTATAGCTAGACTGCTGGTGTAGATTTTACCTCTGAAAGGAAGATTTTCTAGACCCTGAATTAAAAATCTTCCCTCCCTCCCTCCCTCCCTCCCTCCCTCCCTCCCTCCCTCCCTCCCTCCCTCCCTTCTTTCCAGCTTTTCATTTGCAAAAATTCTCCAGTGGTTCCACCAAAGCTTCCAGGCCATATTTTACTCTGCGGTATAAGTTAAAATTTTTCCCAATGTCCTGCCCTGTGGTTTAATATTTGTATAGCTTCTTTTGCTGTGGAGGTTCACAATAAGCTGTGATCTGCATGGGGTCCAATTAGGAAGCTAGTTCATTCTGAAAACAATTAAGAACCAGTTGAGACTTAGCTGATGAATACAAAAGATTTGCTTAACTAAGTAAAGCACTCACAGGGCAACAATTACTTGTAAGATTTTTGTCATTTCTGGTTAATATTCATGAGTGTTGTTCCATGCAAGTGTTCTTTTTGAAGGCTCATGAAACACTAATTAAATGCAAGTTGGGGTATTGTATCTGCAGAATCTGTTTTCTGACAGATTTCATTGTAAAGGAGTTTACCCAGAATGGATGTTCCAACGCCCACCCAGTGTACTAGTGAGCAATACTTTCCCTGAAACTCAATTTCTGACTGCATTTCCCACACTTACAAGCACAGCACCTTGGACAAATCCGACAAGGCCCATCTGGTTTCAGAAAATATTTGCTTGTTTTGAGCAGAGATTTATTATCTATGAAGGTTTAGAATTTACAATCTTGCAGCTGACTATTCTCAATCTCCATCCAATTAGATGTGAGATATTAAGCATACATTTGGTCTGTGTTCCCAGTTTCTAACACAGAGCTCCTAATGTCCTTGTAATTTCTGGGATGAGCAGGGTCCTAGGATTATAATGTTGTTATAATGTTTTGTCTTGGCCCGTGGTTCTTGACAGAAAAGTTTATAGGCTTCTTTGACTCCCCACAGTGACAAGTATCTGTTTGGATGCTAATGGATGACTGTTGCCTGACAGCCCCTAACGTCTTCTCAGCTTGTAGGGTGATCACGGAAAAGACTGAGATGGGTTAGAGGGTTATGACTTTCAGCCCCGTAGGAAGACCTGTAGGAGGTAGACAGGGCTGAAGATGAACAACTTAGAGTCAATGATTTAACCATCTTCTATAAAAGGGATTATATAAGGAAACCTCCAATAAAAGCCTTAAGACCGAGAGCCACAAGGTTGCCCTGGGAGGCAGCACTCTTTAATTGCAAAGGACAAAAACTTCAGCGTCAGACGCTTCTTGATCTCCCACTGCAAAACTGTTTATTTCTTCATTCATTTGATTGGTTTATAATATCCTTTGTAACAAGCCAATCGATATAAGTAAAATATCTCCATGAGTTCTGTGAACAATTACAGCAAATTATTAAACAGGAAGTGGAATCAAATGAATCCTTACTTTGTAGCCAAGTGAAACAGAAATATATAAAAAACCCCGGGAATAGCTAGAAGCAACTGGGTCTGAAGTAGATACCAGGTATATGTGAACCAGCCTATAAAGTCTGACGTCTATACAAACAAACGCTAGGAGGCTGGTTTCATAATTGAAATTGAATTAAGTTTTAGGACATTGAATTGGTGGAGCAGAATGTTGATGAACTGGTTGTTGGATGAAAGACATAGACCCACACATTCCATCTCATAAGTGTTGTGGATAAACAGTTTTTTTGCTTTTATGTTTTTGTTTTTTTTTTGGGTTTTGTTGTTGTTGTTGTTTTGTTGTTGTTTGTTTTGTTTTTTGCTGTTGTTTTGTTGTTTGATTTTGTGGTTGTTCTTATTTTCATTAGTTGGATATGTAGAAACAGATAGATTAAAAAAAAAGTTAAATAAGAGCAAATGAAAACTAGAGAGACTAGAAAGTTCCAGAATGTTTAATGCAGGTTGTTTGGCTTCAAAAATAATTACTCTCTCAAGGCAAAAGTGATTTTTCAGTTTGTGACTGAACACCAGTATGAGGTTAGTTGTTATAATAGACACTTTGCAGTTTCTTAGATGAAGTGGGTGGCACTCAGCAGAATGCTGACCAGAGAGATGAGTGAGTGAGAAATTTATTTTAGGAAAATAAAATTACTGGCCCCAAGCAAGATTTGAGGCAGCAATTCAGCAATTTCAAGGGTGTGTTGTAAAAAGAAGTGGCTCTTCAGATTGAAATTGTAGGGTCCTGGATGTCATTTAATCACTAGCCAAGGATAGTAATATGATAATATGCTCAGTAGGAACATTTTAGGAACATGGAGAAGAAATTGGAGATGCCACGGGAGCAGAAATAAATTACCAGACAGAGATTAAAGAAGATAGGGTGTGAGAAAGATGATGGAAGCTTAGACTCACAATCAACAAGAATCTCGGGCAGGGCTGGGGTTGGGGCTGGGGCTGGGGTTCTACTAACAGGCTTTGGAGCTGCTCAAACTCTCACACAGGAAGTAATCAGCCTGAAGTGAAGAGTGGTGGGTATCAGTTCCAGTCTCCAGAATTCAACAGATTTAAAGATATGCTGATATCTGTAACGCCTTTTTCAACTCCATTCGTTGCTATGGCAGATTGGGTGAGTTCTGTATAACAAGTGATAACATATTGCGTGGGGCTTCTATTTCCTGTTATCTCTTGTGTTCTATACGCTCTAGTGGGCTATGGCACCCTTTCAAGGTATGTGACATCTGATAAATGCTGTGGTTTCAGGCCTTAGAATCTTTATGTTTCTCACACACTTTCGTTTGTTAGCCAGCAATACACATCATTATTTTTAGTTATCTAAAAACTAGAACTATTTCTTTACATATAGCTGGCCGTGGTTAACTTTCATTGGTAGTTGTAGCTGACTTCTCAAGCTTTTTAGATATTTATTTTTGCAGTTTTCTTCTGATAGGAGAGACTCTAACTACAATAGCTTACTTCCCAGGGACCAGAAGTCTGGAAGAAAGTGTTAAAGATGCTCTGAGGAAGTCAACAAATTTAAAGTGAAAAGAGAAGATGAGACTGGGGATAAAATAGGAGGAAGGGACTGTCCTCAGGAGATAAGGCCCACGAATGGAATCAGATGCAGCTTGGTAACAGAGGCTAACTTTGAATGTACTTTTAGTGAGTTAGCTCCATGACTACTCACTTTACACTTACCTTTCAATATGTGTCTTTTGTTTGTTGGTTTGTTTGTTTCAATAACTATCGTGATTTCTTTCTTTCTTTCTTTCTTTCTTTCTTTCTTTCTTTCTTTCTTTCTTTCTTTCTTTCTTTCTTTTTTTTAGTGTGCGGTCAAATAGGATTTTGGTGTAGTTTGAGGCTGGGTGGTCCAAATACCAGCCACTAATTATATCTAACTGCTGAGTACTTGAAATAGTCTAAGCTGAGATGTGGAATTATATGACAAACACAGTAAATTTCTAGATCTCATACAAAATGAAAATTTAAAAATCACAGGAGTGATACTTTAAATCAAATATGTGAAAATAATATACTTGAAGATTGTATTAAGTAAAAGGTACTATTTAAACAATTGTATATTACCTCTACTTACATTAACAAGGCACTTGTTTGACACTTTGGAATTATCCACTTAGCTTGTTTGAACTTTCTTTTGGATAAAAATCTAAAGTTTGAAAACCATTCTTATCAGTCTTAGTTTTCCTACACAGCATGCTTTGTACGATACTTTAACAAGAACACATCCTGGGTTTTTAAATGAATGCCCCTCCCTTTCTTACATCCAGTCACTAAGAGGTCCTTCCTTCTCCATGCTCTGCTGACTCTACGAGACTGATCCTTGGATGTCTTTTTATTTCAGAGCTCCTTCCTAGACATTCCAGTCTCTTCTTTTTTTTTTTTTTTTTTTATAATATAAACTTGTTTTCAGCTTATAATGTAATACTATAAGGTACATTTCTCCCCTTTCCCTTCCTTTCTCCAACCCCTCCCACCTTGGTCTCATTCAAATTCATGTTTTTTGTTTTTGTTTTAGAGACAGTTTCTCTATGTAGCCCTGGCTATCCTGAAACTCCCTCTGTAGACCAGGCTGGCCTCCTACTCACAGAAATCTGCCTGCCTCTGCCTCTTGAGTGCTGGATTTTTTTTTTATTATTATTATTATTATTTTCTTTATTTACATTTCAAATG
>NC_034593.1:54071478-54075007 GCF_900095145.1 Mus pahari
CAACTTACTGGTATTTCCCAATGACAGAAGGCAACTGTGCTTAGAGAACCACAGAAAGGAAGTACTTGTATTTAATCGTCAGTGATTATAGACTAAAAAGATAGAAGAGGAGGGGAACAGGTCTTCCACTGAGTTCCTAGCTCTTGGGTGTCAGCATCTACTCTCTCCCTTTTGTATTCTCCATAAAACAGTATAGTGAATGGCCCATAAGGGATATGTGTGGCCAGTGAACCTGATGGGCCCTAGAGTCTAGACTGAGGGAAGAGCAGCTTGCATAAAAGTGAATGAAGCCCTGGGCTTAGAAACAAGGTTTCCTTAGAAAACTCTTGTGATGTAGAAAATCACCACACTCATTCCAGTCCCACATATGTAGCAGACATGTAGCTCAGTACATGTGGGCCCACCAAAAACTGAAGCAAAGGCTCTCTCTAAATGGTAGCCTGACTATGGTGTCCTTTCACCAACAAGGCTCCTTATCTGACCTTAGTGGGAGAGGATATTCCTAATCTGGCAGAGACTTAATATGCTAGGGTGGGGGTGGGACATCCTCATAGAGGAAACGGGAGGGGGAATGGGAACAGGGATTCTGTGAGGGGGAACCGGGAGGGGGCAACATTTAGAATGTAAACAAACAAGCAAACAAACAAATAAATGAAATTCACCACACTAACTTGTTTCTGTAACTTGAAGATAACTGATCATCCATTTTGAGCTGCTATATCTATATTGTTGTACCAGGATAGCAAAATGTTAAAAATTTAAATACAATTTAAATAGTGACTTCAGCAATTTTGTTTCGTGTGCCCTTATTTTATTTTATATATGATCTTTCTTCCAGGACAGAAGAGAGACAAAATTACCTCACAACAAATCTCATTTTGTGTTCCACTGTCTCTATCCTCGAAGGTAGACAGGAAACAATTCATTTTCTAGGCATTCTGAGTGATAACACTCTGACCCCTTCCTAGGCTTGTACCTTTCAGTTTCTTATTTCTTATTTCCTGTCTCCAATCTCCAATCAAGCAACATTAAGACAGAATGAAGAATAGTGAGTTTTGAATATAAAACTATAATTTATAAAGTGAAAATAATAAATGCATCCATCCATCCATCCATCCATGCATACACTCACACATACATACATACATGCACACACATGTATACATACATACACATGCCCATACACATACATACACACATACTTACTTACATACACATGCCCATACACACACATACATATACAATACACATATACATACATACATACACATGCCCGTATACATACATACCTACACATGCCTACACACACACACACACACACACACACACACACACACACACACACAGCAAATTGTTCTGCTTTCTCCATGCTGCCTTCTGTCCTTCAGGCTACTCCCGCACATGAATTCACCTCACTCCTTCTCTAGTAGCTCATTTTTAGAATCTTAGCATTTATGATTTTCCAGACACGGCAGCTCAGTCACCAGATGCCCAGCTGCTTTCACAGTTGCTCAGAGCACTTCAACAAGTTCTGGCCTGAAAACGCTATTTGATCTTTGAAGGTTCCTCGTGGGGACAGGCGGTGCCTTCTGAAGGATCAGCAGTTCCTGCTCCTAGAACACTTAATTCCCATAGCAGGAAGAGGAGCATCTACCTATAAATACTTGTGGAGACTCCAACAGTGATGCGCTAACTTCAGCTGATATGCATGAATCCTAAGACACTGAGGGACCTGACAATGGCATTGTGGCAAACCATTGACTAACAATTTCTTTTTCCCTTTTCTCCTTTTTTTTTTTAAATTTTTTTATTGGTTATTTTATTTATTTACATTTCAAATATTATCCCCCTTCCCAGTTTTCCCTCTGCAACCCCCCCTATCCCATACCCCTGCTTTCTGCTTCTATGAGAGTGTTCCACCCTAGCATTCCCCTACACTGGATCCTCTAGCCTGCACAGGACCAAGGCCTTCGCCTCCCATTGATGCCAGCTAAGGCCATCCTCTGCTACATATGCAGTTGGAGCCATGGGTGCCTCCATGTGCATTCTTTGGTTGGTGGTTTAGGAAGGAAAGGCCATCAAGAGACAGCCATCCCATCTGCAGACACTAAACCCAGACAGTATTGCTGATGACAAGAAGTGCATGCTGACAGGAGCGTGATATAGCTTTCTCATGAGAGGGTCTGCCAGAGCCTTACCAATACAGATGTGGATGCTTGCAGCCAACCATCGGACTGAGCACAGGGACCCCAATGGACAAGTTAGGGGAAGGGCTGGAGGAGCTGAAGGGGTTTCTAACTCCATAGGAAGAACAACAATATCAACCATCCAACCCCCCCACCCCAGAGCTCCCAGGGACTAAACCACCAACCAAAATTAACAATTTCTAACCATGAAAAGCAAATTATTCAGTGAAATAATTCAAGGCAAACATGATTGGATTGAGGTATTTTATCAGAATTCCTGCAGGTAGCTTTGTAAGGGTATAGGTGAATGTCTTCAGCTTATCCACTGTGAGCAATCTGATGGCTACACTGAAGGGAAATATTACAGCTTTACATATTGTAACATGTCCAATAGTATTCATGCATACATATGTTTGTGTATTGTGGAAAGTGTCAGTGCAATTGACATAAAGCAATATAAGTTTGTAGACTTAAAATACAGAAATCATATTTAAATGAGTAACAACATTAAAATGTAACTTCTTTGTTTCTGCAAAACTTACATATTTTCATCATTGTATGTTCCTCTTATCTTGGTTTACCATCTCTTATGCATTTGTACTATTGGCTAAAGTATGTCCCTTTTCAAGATCAAGATCAAATGGCACTCTCAAATGATCTTTTTTTTAAAGGTGACTGAATATTATGAGTTCCGGTTACTATAAATATATATTAGAATGTGAAGATATGTAGTTCTAAGGTATACTCTTATCTCTTGAGAAACAAATTGGGCATTAATAAAGATAAATATGCTTTATTTTAAGTTGTAAATGAGATCAATTGCTTTAAACATAGTAACATGTGGGGATGCAACCTAGCTATAGAGTGCTGGATTTGAACTGATTGGTATAACTTCTATGTTGGAGACATGGCATCCTAACTACCTGTCTGGTCCCATGTTCTGTAAGTCACTGAATGCCCACAGTCTGAATTTATGAATTGTATTCTCAGGTAGAGTTGATCCTCCTCCCATGGGGACACTCAGTTAACTTTCCATTAGGTCTAAGTTGCAGGATGCTGTCACCTGGTCTGTTGGACTTTGGTGGTGATTTTCCTCCCCATTCCCTTCAATTTTTATGGCATTTTCTGCAACATCCATGCCCCCACAAGTCAGATCCTTGTTCCTGTGGTCCAGCTGCATCTGGTCAGTACCTGACTTATATAGGTACGATGAGGTAGTCTGCCTTGTAGATGGAGTTGGGCTATTTCCTAGGTGTGTGAGCCACTTCCTGCTTTTGAAATCTCTTTGCGCCGGGTATGGTGGCACACGTCTTTAATCCCAGCACTTGGGAGGCAGAGGCAGG
>NC_034593.1:54075822-54092270 GCF_900095145.1 Mus pahari
CTGGAACTCAAGCAGGTCAGGAAGCAGGAGCTGATGCAGAGTCTATGGAGGGATGTTCTTTATTGGCTTGCCTCCACTGGCTTGCTCAGTCTGCTCTCTTATAGAACCAAGATTACCAGCCCAGAGATGGCACCACCCACAAGGGGACCTCCCCCCTTGATCACTAATTGAGAAAATGCCTACAGCTGGATCTCATGGAAGCATTTCCCCAACTGAAGCTCCTTTCTCTGTGATAACTCCAGCCTGTGTCAAGTTGACACACAAAACCAGCCAGTACAATTGACCCCTTGTTAACTTGACATACAAATACATCACTGTTAAGCCTCAACCCTTACTTTCTTATTCATCCCCAAGATCTAAATAATTTTAACAGTCCCACAGTCTTGTATATTAAAGTTCAGTCCCTTTAAAATGTAGAATCCAATGTCTCTTAACTGTGGGCTCCATTAAAATTTTTTCTTCAAGAGGGAAAAATATCAGGGCACAGTCGCAATCAAAAGCAAAAATCAATCTCCAACTCTTCAATGTCTGGGATCTAACTCACGATCTTCTGGGCTCCTTCAAATGCTTGGGTCACTTCTCCAGCCCTGTCCTTTGTAGCACACAGCTTGTCTTCTAGGCTCCAGCTGCCTGTACTCCACTGCTGCTTCTGTTCTTGGTGTTCATCTCATTGTACTGGCATCTCCAAACACTGTCGTCTTCCGCTGTAACTAGGCTTCACCAACAGCCTCTCATAGGCTCTCTTCATGGTGCCAAGCCTCAACTCCTTTGCATGACCCCTTCAGTCCTGGGCCATCAATTGCAAATGAGGCTGCACCTTCACCAATGGCCTTCCATGGCCTCTCACAGTGCTGAACCTCAGCTGCTCTGTGTGACCCCCTTCATGCCTTCAAAACCAGTACCACCTGGGTAACTCTTAAGTCCTGCCACAGCACAAGGTACAACCTTGGCTATCTCTGGAACACAGCCTCTGTGCTCTCAGAAAACACTTCCCAGAAGATGTCTCCTCAATGATGCTGGTCTCTTATTAATCACTGCTAGTTACTTAGCTCCAGCTAACCTGCATCAATAGTCCCAGTAATGCAAAGGTTTCACTTTAGTATAATTCTAGTATCTTGATAATTACAGCTGATTCTTCAGCCCCAGCTAACCAGAACCACAGAATCTTAACAATCAAAATAGCAATGGCCCTGAAAGAGTCTTTAATCTTCCCTTTGGAATTTCACAAGCCAGACCTCCATTTTTCTGCACTATTCTCAACATTATCTTCCAAGCTTCTACACAACATCCCAGAGTTCTTAACACCGAATGGATCTTCTAGCCCAAAGTTCCAAAGTCCTTCCACAGTCCTCCCCAAAACATGGTCAGGTTGTCACATGAACACCCCACTCCTGGTACCAATTTGTCTTAGTCAGGGTTTCTATTCCTGGACAAAACATCATGACCAAGAAGCAAGTTGGGGAAGAAAGGATTTATTCAACTTATATTTTCACATTGCTGTTCATCACTGAANGAAGTCAGGACTGGAACTCAAGCAGGTCAGGAAGCAGGAGCTGATGCAGAGTCTATGGAGGGATGTTCTTTATTGGCTTGCCTCCACTGGCTTGCTCAGTCTGCTTTCTTATAGAACCAAGATTACCAGCCCAGAGATGGCACCACCCACAAGGGGCCCTCCCCCCTTGATCACTAATTGAGAAAATATCTACAGCTGGATCTCATGGAGGCATTTCCCCAACTGAAGCTCCTTTCTCTGTGATAACTCCAGCCTGTGTCAAGTTGACACATAAAACCAGCCAGTATAGACATCTTGGTACCAATATTATTTTACTTTCCTTTCTGTTTGGTTGTCTTAAACCCTTTCTGAGCTTCTTCAATTTCAACCATCCAACTCCAGTACTTACTTTTTATAAACCTCTAGCATAATATACTCCTTTCTAACTCAGATTAGTTTCCAAATATCTTCCTGGATTGAGAGTAAGATGTCTTAGATACCCAGGCTGCACAACAACTATGTTAGGAACTAAAACCAAGTCAATAAAGATTTTTGGGCTCAGAAGAGTGAATTTTCTGTTATCCTACATACGTTTCATTATGAAGCATCCAGGCATAACATTATTTTACAGGAAGAATTAATACCATATAGTAGAAAGTTTTTTTTCAAGTTGCATTGCTGAAGCATAGCCTTCTACTGAGAAGTAAATGATCATACTGAGGGAATTTAGGTCTTCCTACAGAACAGTAGTTATCAATGTGAAACTAGGTGTTTTAAAGGTAACATTACATTCTCTCTGTACCACTGGAGAAATGCCCACCAGCACAATTCTGAGGCAGTCCTGAGATATGAACTCCTGGATATGGCCATCCTTTTGATAAGAATAGCTAGTCAGTTCTTTTCTGCATTCCAGTCTTCGTTTCTCTTCTGTCTACTTTCAACTACAAAAGGGTGGCCTCATATTTTCCCTCCATAGCCTACCAGGTAGTGTAGCTTTCTTGGTTTTCACATTGCAGTGTCCTTCTTTGAAATATGAAGCCTTAATAACTCTCCCTCAAGCAACAATATTTCGTCATTCCAGAGTTTATTCTGTCAGCTCACAGGAACCGTCAGCCAGAATTTAGTTCAGTGACTCCATCATTTCATTCAGTTCATCAGCTATCCGTCATTTTTTACCATCTTTCTTACCTTGCTTAGCCTTATGATACATGGTTCAAGTACAGCAATCATCAAAACCTAGGAACAGGAATGGAATGCTTTACTACTGAGAATCTCATTACATAATGTTTGCTGTTTCGTTACTCCCATTGAGCTACCCTAATTTTCACACGTACAAGTTTTCTTCTTAGCTCTTTTTCCCAGGAGACTCATAGTTAAAAAAAAATGTGTGGTGGTAATTAATCATAAATTTGAGCCAAACTAGTTTGTATAATTTTCTTTTGTTAAAGACTAGAAACATTTGAAGAATTATTTGTATGGGTAAAGGATATGTTGAGAAGTTGTTTATGGCAATTTTAGGGCCTCAAGAGAAAGGAATGACACAATTTAAATGGGGGCAATAGAATCAGTTCATTAAAAACCCTTAAAACATTCAGCTTTTCTTGATTCTCTGCTACTACAGAAGTGACTCAATTCTTCTTATTACAGATTAATAATATTCTATTATTAGCAATGCTTTATCACTTGTTATTAAACAGTGTCTTTTCTAAATAGTAATTGAAAAACTTTATCTTATAGAGTATTATAAACTTTGTCCCTCAGGGTCTTACTCCATTTTCTTTCCTGTCCTGAGACAACAATACAATTGCATCTTGAACATACAAGGCCTGCTAAGAGAGGAAAGTACCAATTGTAAGACCCAGAAAACATGGGCTATGAGGAGTTGTTAGTATGAGGGACTATGTCTTAAAAATGTTAAAAGAATAGAAAAGAATAAATTGAGAAAGGGTAGAACTTAATAATATAAATTCATCCTTAAATAGTCTCAAGAGATAAAGTATACAGTACACTGGAAGGGACAAATATGTTAGTTATTGGCATCTGTTATATATACAAGAGAGACAGGTTAATTTTTAAAATATATGATATTGGGGCAATGTAGTTTGCACAAGTAACATAAAATGTGATTTATATTTTACTCTTTACATAAAAGTACAGTCAAATGAGTTATTTAGGCATGAATACTGTGTCTATAAAGTTATCCAGAAAAAAATAAATAAAATCCTTTGTGATATTGACCTTTGCAATTATTTATTGGATTTGACACCAAGAGGAGGAACAACGTAAAACAAAACAAAACAAAGAAGTGGTTTCACATTAATGTTGTAAGAATATGTCCAGCAAAGGAAATACCATATTAAGAAAGAACTTAAACACTAAAATATATACAAACCATAGATCCAGTAGTGTTTGCATCCCAGTATACTCAAAATAAAAACTTCTATCACTCAATACCAAAAACTAAAAACAAACAGATGTGGATTTGGATAGGAGAGGAAATAGGAAAGATCATGTAAGAGTTATGGGAGGGGAAACTTTAATCGGAAATTATTGTATGAAAAAATCCAATTTTAATAAATGAACAGTAGGAAAAAAGAATATAATCAATAAATAAATGTTACAAAAAACCCAACTAGGCAAATATAAGACTGGGTGGTAGTGATAGTGATATTAAAAGGAATGTACTGTTACAAATAATCTAGAAGAGAAAAATTGAAGTCACAGTAAGATTTCAATGCTCCCGGCAAAAAATTCCATTAATAATAATGATAATAACAGTAATAGTTTGTGCTATACAGATTTTGGTGACAGGAATGTTTGTACATGGAAGGAGCAGAAGATGTGATAGTCACTAAGGAAACCACTTGGAAATTCATAAAATAATTAAAGTAGAAGAATTACTCTCTAATACTTGTGTCATATATTTTATGGAATTGAAATTGGGTTCTCAAGGAAATCACTGCCATCGTATGTTGATTATAACACTTTTGATAGTAAGCAAGTGGCATGGAGGCAAATTAAATATATAATAGTAGATGAATGGAAAAGAAAATACAATATATACACACAGTGGACATTGCTTTTCTCCTAGGAGAAAGCTTTGACACTTGCAGTGATATATTTGAATAGAAGAGCATTGTGCTAATAAGCTATGTACAGACGAAAACTGACAATGTAGCTGGTTGTAGGCCACTTACCAAGCATGTGTGCGACTTGGAGTTCAACTGTCATCACTGCCTTGAAAGGCAGTTACTGTCTTCTTGAAACCTGAAAAGATGATTATCCTTACTGCATTAGAAAATCTAAGATTTCTATGAACAGAGTGGTTTAGCATGGTGGATGGTGAAAAGGACACACTATACAGTATAAGGTCTGGTGGCCACTGTGTTCTTTAGGAAGTCACAGAGAACATAGCACTAATGTTTTAATGGGAACTGTGCTGGTGATGAGGACTTCAGCATCACTAAGGAACTCAGCAGTGAGTTTCACACTTCAACATGAGACCATACTAACCGCAGCTGCCTTATAGTGGGAGGGATGATTGCATCTGAAAGTGAATAAAGGCACAAAGAACACAGATCAGGCAAAGGTGGATATAATATTTACTATGGGTAAGAGTTAGAGGCCTGACTAGTGAATAGTTACAGAGCTGGTAAATGGAACATGTGTCTCTAGGGACAAGAGAGAAAGGCAGCAGACAAAATAAGTCTTGGTGTATGCACTTCTACTCCAAATTTGTGGTTGATGAGTAAGTTTACCTGGTAAAGCAATTACTTTATAAGGATGAAGACAGGACCTTAGGATGGGTTCTGGATGAATGGTAAGCATGGATGTATGCACATATAATCCCAGAAACAGTAAGATGGGAGCAGTGGGTCTTTCAGGCTCACTGGCTGGATTAGCCTCCTTTGTGAGCCTCAAGCTGATGAGAGATTCTACCTCTAAAACCAAGGCTGTTGAAGAATGACACCTGAAGGTGACTTCTGACCTTCACATGAGTGTGCACACACATGAATGTACACCTATGTACATACATGCACCCACATGAACAGGCACACACAGATACACACACACACATGCACACACACACACACACACACACACACACACACACACACACACACACCACAGAATTACATTTCAATGATTAAGAACTTCAACTTGAAGCTGTTTGGGTCAGAAGTAATTTTCGTTGTTAGTTTGTCTTGGCAAATTTTATACTGGAGCCCATTTTCTGACCAGAGGTAATTTACTAAAAAGAGGCAGATTCTTCATAAAAAAGATTTCTACAAGGAAGTGTGAAATGATTCCCTCAGTTTCTCTTCAAAGTTGACTTAGGCAAACTTACACTCACAGAAAGGGAAAAGAAGGCATTTTGGTAACGTTAGAACTAGGACTCTGAGGTAAGATAATATCCAGGGACATAAATGTTACAGTGGCATTGATGTTAAGTCAGGGGCATCTGGGGGAATAAACATTTAATGCTATCACAGGCTAGATTCCCACAATAGAAACAGGATCTTACCGAAAAACTCATCATCTCCCTAAATGGACAATTAAGTGAATCCGCAAGGCTCTCTTTTAAGAGAGCCAATACTGAGTGCCAGGCCTGTGGAGAAAACTATTTAAGTGAGATGGTTGTAGATACTGCCCACATCCATAAGTTCTGCATGTGAAAAGAAGGTTATATCTAAGCCAGAAAGACAGATTGTATTATTTGAACAACAAATGTTTAGTTACAATGAAACAGACCAGAGTCCTGGTTATCACCACTCCCAAGCTTTGCAGTAGGCTGCATGGATACAGTTTGGTTTGCTTTGGTTTTCAGGCCTCATGCTACTCAAATAGGACGACTTAAGTAGAGTGGGGACCATTACCCTTCTAATCAAAATCAGTTTAAAATATATTGTTATTTGATTATTTTTGTGCTACAATTAATTTCAGGATTAAACTAAGTGGAAACATTTTGTATTGTTGATGAATCCTCAGGCCCACAGTGACCACAGGCTCTGAGGGAAAGTTCATGCTGTTTCCATAGCCATGTTGCTAAGGTGATTTGATAGGATGAAAACACTGGCAGTTAATTTCTTTACAAATAAATAAATGAATTTCTTATGAAACAAATGCCTCCCTCCAGACCGGAGCACTTCAATTTCACCTTGTCTGCATCCGTCCTGGGAGGGGGCAAGATGGCTCCCAGCAAATCATGAGGCAAATAGCAAATCAAATAAAAAAATATGTTGGGTTATTGATGACATGAAACCTTGTCCAACAGCATCACCTACAATCGGTTACATAGCCACAACTACTAACTATTTTAAACCAACTAAGTGAAAGACCATTCAATGCCAAAGTAAATTTACCTTGTTCATTACAGCAAGTCTTTATTTGTCAGTAAGTCAAATTGTTTAGAAAAACTATCGACTGTCCTTTGCATGTGTATGAATGTGAAGAGTGAAAACTTTTCTATTTGATAAAATAAGTTCCTTATCTAAAATAACTGGAATATCGCATGGAAAGGGCTATAGAGGACAGCAGCTACTTGGTATGAATGAATGACAAGAAGAAATACATGAAGGCTAGAATACTGATCCACTGCCTTCCTCTATACCATTTGTAGAACTCTTCTCAAATCCCCTATATGACCTCTCTCTCTGTCATATCAGAAGGAGAAATCGTGATTCCCTGCTATTATTTCATGGGCCACCTGGAGAAAGAATCATAGTATAGTGTAAGACAAACTTTCTTATCGTCGATACACAAGGACAGAATTTAATGATGGTGTTACTATGATGGAGTTGGTCCTTAACTGTCTATGTGTTCTACTTTCCATTCATGAGATAAGGAAAATGATAACCTTAGCCTCTGACTTGCTCCATCGTCTATAACAGAATAATAAAGGTACAAACATTGTAATCAGCATATTTAATCTACTAATGTATTTTCAGTGGTAAATTAAAATTATATTAGTATTTGTTTTAAATCTCAATATAAATACATTTGAATTCTTCAATAAATATACTGACAAAATTATTACATTAAATTTTGATGCCTACAAAACTTTGTTTCTTTTTAGTATCACAACAATATATTTTTGTGTGTTGTATGGCACACACTTCTACCAAGAGCGTTCCCTCCAAAGAACACAATATAGGTTAAAAAAAAAAAAAACCCTCCAAATTACCAAAAAGTTAGGTTGACTACTTAAGTTGTTTTATTTGCTAGTTTATAAGTATTTTCAGTGGATCAAACTCTATAGAAATTTTGACAGATTTTTTTCACTCACTTTTCTTTCTCTGAGTCACTCCATAACTGATCATCTTTCTGATCATCTTTCTTTGTTTGTTGCTGTTGGAAATACTGTTGTCATAGAAAGTATTCTGATCGTGGTTTCCCCGTCCCCACTTCATCCCATGTCGTCCTCATTTCTCCACCCACCCAATTCCACACTTTTGTTCTTGCTTTCTAAAGCATATGGGCGAAGAAAATCAAATAAACCAAAGTTACAAAAAAATTAAGAAAAATCACAACAATTTCATACACATGGACACACAGACACACAGACAAACATCCTCAGCGAGCCCCTTAAAACATTAATCTTGGGATTGGACATATTTTTGTGCCCCACACAAGATTGAAACAGCATCTCAGGAGACCTCAAATCCATCTTGCAGAACAAACCATATTTGCAGAATAGATCTAGGACTCACATTGTGAAGACTGTAAAGCCCCTTTACAAATGCAAGTTATAACAACAACTTCATGGCTTTTTTTTCTCTTTTTTAACTCACACACATTAAAAGGGTTAAATGACTGTTCATAATCAGTAACTCAGCAGTAGCTATAATAAGAAAAGGCAATCTTAGTTGCTCCTTAATTAAGACTCTTGTAGTGTAAAGAGTGTTGGGAACTTAATTTGGCAGCCTAAATTAATGTGCAATACTTTAACAATTACCTCCAATTTATTTTGGTGAAGCTAAGCGAGTATTGATTCATTTCTCCAGCCTCCTATGAGTAATCTCATTCAAAGTAAACAGCGTAAATTATTCAGCCCATTTCACATGGAAACTAACTTCATGCTGAATGGCAGATGTCAAAGTACAATAAAGGAGATGGCCTGAATTGATTTTCTTCTACCTTCAAAATCTCACAAAACATTAATCAAATAACTGGTTGTTTGCATTAGTTTTCAGAAAATGACTGCATCTTAGTGTTACAAAGAAGCCGGAAAACCATCCAATCCAATGTATCATAAAGATTTAAGGACAGTTCTTTGGTCATGAAAACTTGATGCTTGCCACCTTCTTGGATTTTTGTATTAACCATTTTTAAATATTGTTTTTAAACATTAAATAACTTTACCTATCCATACTGAGACATTACCCAGTATGATTGTGACTAAGCTGTGGCTAAGGACTAAACCTCATTGTAACCCAGAGAGGGAGAGGGACTATAATAACAGGTGGTAGTCCATTTCCTCCCCCTTTAATGTTCTGAAATCTGCAGGTAATGTGGTGATCATTTATTAAATCCCTCCATAAAGACTCGTGGGTAGTCTTAATGTGTGAGGAACAGCTGATTAGCTATAAAATTCTTCCCCACCCCTGCTCCTTTTACTTTTATTTCGAATAGCATTGAACTGGCTTCTTGATTTGACTGCTGCTGACAAGAAGTCAAATCCAGTCTAAATTTTTTTCTTTGTAAACCACACTTTGATTCTGCCTAGAATTCCAGAGAGATTTTTGTTTTTAACTTTTAAAGTTCAATATTCTTACTGAAAAACATCTCACAGCTGACTGTTCTAGATTGATTTTTTTTAATAGAATAAGAGATAGAACCACTTCACATATAGACCAAGATTTTTCTTCAACCTTTGTGCAACTTCTTCCTAAACTGTATTATTAAACATTAGATTCCTTTTACTGAGATGTGGTTATTAGAGACAGGGACCTCTACTCTATGTTTTGTATATTGTGCTATGTTTACCAGTTTAAAAATGAGTAAAATAATTACCTGAAAACTGAGTTTATACTTAGAAGCATTCTACTACATATTAGGCAATACGTTATTCCAAAATCAAATGATTTTTGAAATAGTAAGGACATCTGGATGTTGAACAGCTGTTATAGAATGTAGTTTAGTAGATGTGATCACTGCATATCCATAAGAATGTTATCTTTCTGAATAGTTTATGGATTAATAGCTTTCTATCAAGGAAAACTCATGCATCTGATAATATTACTTCCTTTCAACTCCCTTTTATGAAACTGCACCCTCATCATTATGTCTCACTCTTCTCTGTCAATAATTGTAATAAACAAAGGCCATTATGAACTATTAAGGTATAATTAAAAGCAATATAACATACTTGTCCTTAAAGAAAATTTAAAATAACACATGTCAAATTGTTGACTTGCCCAAACTAGGGGAACAGGAATTTATAATATATATCTCAGAATAAATAACTATGTATATTCATTTTTGCTATTTTTTAAAAGCCACCTGGTATAGAATTATAGAGTGATAAGCTGAAAATCTGAGATTCCAGGCTACGTGGCTTGGGTGGCGAATTACATAACCCTATACATGAAGCCTGAAGAAGAGCTAACACTGGAACTTGGTAGTCTGGATCTGAGAGTAGAAGATGCCCCAGACTGGGTTATCTTCCAGAGACACATTTCACTGGAAAAGGTACCCATACTTAGAGAGTAAAAGGTAGGAAAGATTTATTAGGTGAATGGAAGCCAAAAACTAATGGGCATAGCTTTTCTAATTTCTGATCAAGCAGAGTTCAAATTAAAATTAGACTGAAAATATAAAGAATACCATTCATACTCATAAAAGGAAAGCTTCATTAAGAAGTACTAAACATTAAGAAGATAAAATGGGCTGGAGAGATGGCTCAACAATAAGAGCACTTGTCATTCTTCAGAAGAATTTAGTTTTAGTTCTTACCACCCATGTCTGGTGGCTCTCAACTATCCATAACTGAAATTCTAGATATCCTATGCTTTCTTCTTGGCACCACAGGTGCCAGCAATGAATGTACACACACACACACACACACACACACACACACGCACACGCACACGCACACGCGCACGCGCACGCGCACGCGCACACACACACACACACACACACACGGATGCAAACACATATACAGATTGGAAAAGTTTAAAAAAATCACTCTTAGAGAAGAAGGTAGACAACTGTACATGACAAATTCTGTGACTCCGAGTTTCACAAAACAATTATTAATATGCAAAAACATCACAGAGGTATTGATACAATACTAGGAATGGTTCTAATAGAACCCTCTCAACATGAGCTAAAACTAAAAACTAACATAGAAACTTCAGAGTTAAATGACACCACAGATTAAATAGAATTATCATATACAAGCAGAATAGTCTATAGAATTTAGAATATACATTCTTTTTAGGAAGATATGAAAAATTTGTAAAGTATAACACATTCTAGGTCACAAAATAACTCTTAACAAATACAAAATAATCTGTTTTTACCTTATCATGTGACAGTGGGGAAAGACTGCAAATGAATAGAAAGATAAATTACAGATAAAGTTCACGGCTGTGGCTGCAGCAATGGCTCAGCATTCAGAGCACTTGCTACTCTTAGAGATAATCTGGGTTTGGTGTACAGCACTTGCACAGTATCTCACAATGATCTGTAAGTTTACTTCCAGGAGATCGGATACCCAATTCTGGCCTTCATGGGCACTCCACACACATGGTGCACACAAAAATAGGAAGGCAAAACACTTATATGGATAAAATAAATTAATATTTTAAAAACAGAAAGTATGGGATGACAGGATTTTTTTTTGTTATTGTTTTTTGGTTTTTGTTTGTTTGTTTGTTTGGTGAATTCTGTTACACAGTAAAGGATAAGCCATCATTATGAGTGTTGAAAGTGCTGGGCGGTGGTGGCACATGCCTTTGATCCCAGCACTTGGGAGGCAGAGGCAGGCAGATTTCTGAGTTCGAGGCCAACCTGGTCTATGAACTGAGTTCCAAGACAACCAGGACTATACAGAGAAACCCTGTCTCTAACCCCCCCCAAAAAGATTAATATACAAGATATGCTTCATAGTCAGTGTATCTTGATAACAAATCCAAACAAGAACACACACACACACACACACACACACACACACACACACACACTCGAGAGACATAAGAGGCAGGGAGAGAGACAGAGACACAAAGAGAAACAGGAAGAGAAAGAGAGAAAGCATACACACATGGACACATGGACACATGCACACACATGAGAGAAGCAGACAGACAGACAGACAGAAAGACAGACAGAAAACTAGGAAGAGACACAAAGAAGGAAATCACACACACACACACACACACATAGAGGGGGGAGGGGGAGGAGGAGGGGTAGAGGGAGAAAGAGAGAGAGAGAGAGAGAGAGAGAGAGAGAGAGAGAGAGAGAGAGAGAGAGAACGAGAACTGTAGGTCTGTTTTCCCAAGGAGTATAGGTGGAAAAAAAATTCTCCACAAAATGCTTGCAAATCAAATTAAAAACTTTTCTATTAAGTAGGGAAAAAAAGAGAATATTTCCACCAAAGTGTTGAACAAGCATGACCGTCTTCTCTCTTAATCAAAATAGTGTTTGATATCTTATTAAAAGGATTAAAACACAAAATAATTAGATAAAAGACATACAAATAAGAAATATGTAGTCAAATTATCCCTTCTTGCAGATGGTGAGATCATTCTCTTAAAGGACCCTATAGTCTTCTCTAGAGAACTTTTAGATCTGATAAAATAGTTTAACAAAATAACAGGATATATATATATATATATATATATATATATATATATATATATATATATATATATATATATCACGGCCAAGACAGAAATCAGGAAAAATCCCTCCTTCTTAGGAAAAACAAATAAGCTAGAAGTAATTATCAAATGTAGTTATAAATATCTACAGTGAAAACTCTAGTGTAGAGGAAAGAAACTAACCATGCAAGACAATGAAAATATCTGTCATGGTCATGGGATAGCTAAATTAATATTACAATAGCTATACTACCAAAGTGATTTACAGATTCATTACAAGGCCTCTCAAAATATCTTAATTGGTTGATTGATGATTGACTGATTTGTGTCCATATTTGTGGCCCCAGGCATGCCAGGTACTTGTTTTTTTCTACCACTTGAGTCCTGAAGATAATCTCAAATTCTCATGATTGACAGAGAGCACTGAATACTACTGAGAAATGTCACTGGGTCACACTTTACATAATAAGAAAAAGAAACCCTAAAACTACTGAAACACCTTAACTATAGTAATCAGGAATAGAAAAAGTAATGCAAAAGTGTCACAATATCTGACATCAAGTGATACCACAAGATAGTAACAAAAATCATATATTACTGGCACTAATGAAAACATACATACAAATCAAGGAGATGGAGTAGAAAACTTAGATATAGACCCACTATATCTAAGTGGCTATAGCCACTAAAACTTTTGCAAAAAAACCCACCTATACACTAGAGAGAGGAGCTACATCAACATATGATGCTCGAAATCTGAGTATCCAAATGTAGAAGACTTCAGCTGGATCCATACCTCCCACCTTATGCAAAAAAAAAAAAAAAATCAATTACAAATATATCACAGGCTGGGAAAGTGGCTTAATGGTTAAAGAACTTTTTACAGAATCATAGGAACCTAAATTTGGAATGACAACCAGCACATCAAAGCTAAGTAGAGAGGCATATGTCATAATTACAGCATGGGAAAGGTAGAGGAACACAGATCTGTAGGACGCCTTGACAAGTCAGTCTAGCTGAACCAGTCAACCCCAGGTCTAGTGGGAGATCCTGTTTTAAATATAAGGCAGAAGGTTAAAAATAAGGCACTTGACGTAGATTTCAGCCTTCCACATGTACAGGCACAGAAAAGTTCATCTACACACACACACACACACACACACACACACACACACACACACCAAGAGAGAGACACATACCCAGACACATACACACATACACTATGCATACATACATGAATATACCACAAACATACAAACATAGACATAAAAAGAAAGATCACAATCTACCCAGTTCCCACTGCAAACAAGTAAGTAGTCCCATATTTCATTTCTCTGCCTAACTCCCAAAATGGACAGGCAAGTGCCCCAAATCCTACTTAACCCACACTTCCTCTATTCTACCTAGATTCTGTGCTCACACTTCTACAGTTTTTGCCAATCCTTACACTGGCAGGCAAGCAGTTCCTACACCAGCAAGCCCAGCCCTTACACTCCTACTTCACCAACTATCTCCAATTGTACAAAGCCTACTGCAAAAAGAGCAACATGAAGATCCAAGACAACACTTCTCCTCCAAAACATCACTCGTTTCATAATAGTGGATTCCAATCGGCATGACCTCAAAGAACTCTCAGGCAAGGAGTTCTAAAGAATGATATAGTTATATTCAAACAACTCAAAGAAGACAAAACAAATAGATGAATGAAATGAGGGAGTCACTACAAGATATGAAAACAGAATTTGCCAAACATAGACTGACTGAAGAAAAGCCAAAGTGAAGTGATTCTGAAAATGAAAAAAGAACTCAGTAAGCCAAATTTAAAAAAAAAATAGTGCAAAGTGTCACTAACAGAATTGAGTGTATAGAAAAGAGCATAGAGGAGGTGGGTCATTCAGCAAAATTTGACATGGAATTAAAACATATATACGTGCATAGGAAGTGATAGAGCTTTGAGACACCATGAGAGGACCTAAAATTTGAGCATAAGAACAAGGAGAACAAAACAAAAATAAACAAACAAAGACATAACTGTGTTTTCAATAAAATTGTAGAAGAACAATTTCCATGCCTAGGGAAAGATGGCCACTCTAGTGTAAGATCCCCATAGAACACCAAATGTACAGGAGCACAACCCAAACTGATGAGAACATATTACAGTTAAAAATTAAAACATAGGATAAACAAAGAGAACTAACAATTACAAGGGAAATACCAAGTTACTCATAAAGGGAGACATTGTGCTTGTTATTTGACAGAAATATTTAGAGCCAGAAAAACTTACAAAGACAGATTCTAAGCTCTGAAAGACCATAAATGACTACCTAGAAAAAAAACCCTATTTATTTTAATTCAGGAGAAGTAAAATGTTTCATGATAAGAAGAGATTAGAGGGATTTATTCCAATTATGCCAATACAGAGGATATTGGAAAGGTCTCAAAAGTCTGATAAGCAGAACAAACACATTCCAAAGTCACAGAGAATAAACAATAGCAAGACAGTTGATCAAGATGGTCTAACAAAACAACACACAAAAAAAATCAACAAACTGTCAGAGCTAACACATATTTCAATTAATGGTTCTAATTACCCAATTAGTAAACACAGAGTAGTAATTGGATCAGAAAGCAGGCTCCATCTCTTTGCTGGTTCCAAGGAACACACTTTACTGTCAATGAGAGATAGAATCTCAAGGCATTAGGATGGAAACGGTATCCCAAGGAAATTGATCTAGAAAAGGAGCATATGTAGCTTTTCTAATATCTGACAAAATATATTTCAAACCTAAATTATTCAGAAGAAATGGAAAAGGACATTTCATGGTGATTTAAGAAAAGGAGGATATTACAATTCTAAACATTTGTTTACTATTCACAGAGGCATACAACTTCAGAAAATAAATAAATAAATACGATTATATCTATTATATCTCTGTAGTGGGTTTGGTCTAATGCTGCTTGTACTATGTTAATTTGGGTATCCAAAATTGCACCAGAATCTGCATGTCTGCACTTAAGACACCTGAGGGACCCAGTCCACTGTTGGTTTTGTTGGTAAAGTTGCTAGAAGCCAGTGGCTGGGTAGGGTAAACAGAGGTGGGACTTTTAGGATTCCTGGGCTGGGAAAGAGAGGAAGAAGGAAGGAAGGAGACTTGCCATGCTAGGAGAAGGAGAGGAAAGATGTCACACCAGAGAAGGTGCGGGACAGAGAGCATAGCTTCTATGTAGGAGCTGGGGGAGAGCAGCCCCAAGAGGGCTGCCCAACTGGGTCCAGGGCAGCAAAGGTAGAATATAGGTTTTAGTAAGTAATGACTTGATAATATTGGACAGAGGTGGATTAGCCACGTGGAGGTTAGGAAATGGCCCAGCCATGGAATTGATTTAGGCGTATCAAAATATAAAGACTGTGTGTGTGTGTGTGTGTGCGTGTGCGTGAGAGAGAGAGAGAGAGAGAGAGAGAGAGAGAGAGCAATACAGTGATAGTGGCTTACTTCAATACTCCATCTTTGTCTATAGGCAAGTTAGTCATATAATAACCGAATAAAGAAACTCTGGAGTTAAATACCATGAAAAATCAAATCCAAACACTAAAAAATATACTTTCTTCTTAGAATACTATGTAAATTTCTATGTAACTTTCTATAAACTTAACTATATATTAAGATACAAAACTAGTCTCATGAAGTGAATATTAAAATAACAATCTGGATTACATATGAGCACAGTACACATAATTAGATATAAAAAACAGTAAGAGCTTCGGAACATAATTAAACTCATGGAGATTAAGTAGTACAGTATTAAATAATACTTGGGCTTCTGATGGCATCAAGAAGAAAATATTTTAAAATTCTAAGAATTGAAAGAAAATGAAAATTTAAATCTACAAGACAGAAGGAAATCTGCTCCAAGAGGGAAATTTATAGCATTTGACACATCTGTGAAAAGTTCTGAGAGATCTCAAATTAATAACTAATTATTATTAATAATAATTAATAACATCTGAAGGCCTTGGAAAGGCAAGTTGAAGCAGCACTTAAAAATTGTGGATAGGACCGGAAGGTGAGCCATCTTGGTTCCAGTGCTCTGCTGGGGAAAGGGTGGACTAGAGAAGAGTCACAGCTTCTGGGAAG
>NC_034593.1:54098506-54106062 GCF_900095145.1 Mus pahari
AATAATAAAAAAAAAGAAAAAAAAAGAAAAAAAATTGTGGATAGGAGGTAACCAAAATCAAGGTTAAATTTTATTAAATAATAACAAACAAAAAAGCAACAATACAAATAATAAATTAAGAGTAAATTCTTTGAAAAGATTAAAAAAGCATTGACAAACTCAGTTGAATTCACAAAAATAAATTGAAAAAAGATTCAAATTAATATAACTAGAAACAAAATGGAAAGCATTACAATAGGTAAAACGGAATCCAGAAAATCATGAGACCATCTTTTAAAAATTTTATTCCATAATACCCAAACATCTAAAAGAAATAGATGGATTCCTAGATGCATACAACATACCAAAATTTAATCAAGATGAAATAGATAATTTAAACAAATCTGCAACCAGCAACAATCCTGAAGGAATAATGAAAAAAAAAATTCTCCCATCTTCAAAAGGTCCATGACCCGATAGGTGATTGCAGAAATCCATCAGATCTTCAAAGAAAGGTTAGAACCAATAGGATCCAAACCATTTCATGAACTAGAAAAAGAAGACTCTTAGACTCATTTTATGAAGCCCGTACTACCATGTTATCAAAACCAGATAAAGACAAACTAACAAAAATTACAGAATGAATTCTCTGATGAACATAAATGTATGAACTTTCTATACAATGCTGGCAAACAGAACTAAAGTTCATATAAAAGAGATAATTCTCCGGGCGTGGTGGCGCACGCCTTTAATCCCAGCACTCAGGAGGCAGAGGCAGGAAGATTTCTGAGTTCGAGGCCAGCCTGGTCTTCAAAGTGAGTTCCAGGACAGCCAGTGCTATACAGAGAAACCCTGTCTCAAAAAACAAAACAAACAAACAAAAAACAAACGAACAAACAAAAAAGATAATTCATTCCCACCAAATTGGTTTCATTCAGAGATGTAGGGATGATTTACCATAGCTAACTCAGTATATGTTGTCTATCATATAAGTAAAACTAAAAGATGCCAATCATTAGAGGCATAAAAAAGTACTTTAACAAAAATCAACTTCCCTTCATGATAATGTCATGGAGATGATAGGGACAGAGACATATATCTCAACATAATAAGATAAACCTGTAGTCAAAACAGAAATAAATGGAGAGAAAAACATAGTTCCTACCCCAACAAGGCAAGGTTATTTATCCTTCCACTTCTATTCAATATTATATCTTAGCAACAACAATAAAATATGAGAACCAAGTAAGGGTTGGAGAGATGACTCAGTGGCTAAGTGCTTTCTTCCTTTGTTCAGGGCTTAGGTTGGTTCCTTCCACACACATGATAGCTCAAACAGCCCTTAACTTCAGTTTTCAGGGATCCAACACTGTCTTCTGCCTTGGCTGGTCGCAATACACACACATGGCAACTGCTACACCTAAGGCTCATGGAACTTCATGGAAAAGGGACCAGAATGGTTTTAAGAGCCAAGGAACCAGGACTCTGCTAAGTGATAATGGCTCCAAGTTGTACCTATGGAATCTTAACAATATGGTCACATAAGTAAGACCTGCACAATGACAAACACTAGTTGATATCATAATGTGGATAGGCAAATCTTATAAGACCCCATCTCTAGATGAAAAGCTATAGGCTGAAAGAGGGAGAATCAGGCTTCTCTGGAAATGAGATACATCACAGGATGTTCAATTCCAAGTGGTCAGTTCTAAATACAAATACATACCAGCAACATTAAATTGATTAAAAGATTGTACTTATGTACGCACATATACCTATATTTATATGCATGCATATTTATACATATGCATATTCTGATTATAAAATGAAGTTATTAAAAGGAGGGAGGGGGAAAACAAGGGAGTAGTAGTACTTGTGTATGAAATACTTAAAAATAAAAATAAATATTTCAAATACATAAATACCCTTTCCTGGTATCCCATCCCCCCACCCTCTGCTTCTATGAGGGTGTTCCTCCACCCACTCACTGACCTCCCCGCTCTGGCATTCCCTTACACTGGGGCATCAAACCTTCACAGGACCAAGGGCTTCTCCTCTCATTGACGCCTGACAAAACCATCCTTTGCTACGTATGTGGCTGGAGCCATGGGTCCCTCCATGTGTATTCCTTGGTTGGTGGTTTAGTCCCTGGGAACTCTGGGGGGTCTCGTTGGTTGATATTGTTGTTCTTCCTATGGGGTTGCAAACCCCTTCAGCTCCGTTAGTCCTTTCTCAATCTCCTCCATTGGGGTCCCTGTGCTCAGTCCAATGGTTGACTGTGAGCATCCACCTCTGTATATGTCAGGCTCTGGCAGAGTCTCTCAGGAGACAGCTATAACAGGCTCCTGTTAGCAAGCACTTTTTGGCATCTGCAATAGTGTCTGGGTTTGGTGTCTGTATATGGGATGGATCTCCAGGTGGGGCAGTCTTTGGATGGCTTTTCCCTCAGTCTTTGCTCCACTCTTTGTCCCTTTATTTCCTTTAGACAGGAACCATTCTAGGTTAAAATTTGGAGATGAGTGTGTGGCCTCCTCCCCCAACAGGGGGCCTTGCCTAACCTCTGGATATGGTCTTTTCAGGTTCTCCCTCCCCTTTGTTGGGCATTTCTGCTAATCTCAACCCTGTTGGGTTCTGGGAGTCTCTTGCTTTCCTGGCATCTGGGACTTGCTGGTGGCTACCCCCAGTTCTCCATCCCTCTATTCAAATACCTGATGTTCTGTATATCATTCCTGTCTCCTCCCATACCTGATCCTGTCCCCTTTTCTTCCTCCCTGTCCTCTCGTCCTCCAAAGGCCCTCCCACCCTCTACCTCCAGTGAGTATTTTGTTTCCCCTTCTGAGAAGGACTAAAGCATCCACATTTGATTTTTTTAAATTGGATATTTTATTTGTTTACATTTCAAATATTATCCCATTTCTCAGTTTCCCCTCTGAAAACCCTCTATCCCAACCTCCTTACCCTGCTTCTATGAGGGTGCTTTCCCACTCAACAACCCACTCCAGTCTCACTGACCTAGCACTCCTCTACAATGGAGCATCAAGCCTTCATAGGACCAAGGTCCTCCCATCCTATTGATGCCAGCTCTTTCAGACCTTCCCCTAACTCCTTCACTGGGGTCCCTGTGCTCAGTCCAATGGTTGGCTGTGAGCATCCGCATCTATATTGCTCAGGATCTGCTAGAGCCTCTCAGGAGACAGCTCCAGTCAACAAGCACTTCTTGGCATCAGCAATAGTGTCTGGGTTTGATGTCTGCATATGGGATGGATCCCCAGGTAGGGTAGTCTCTTGATGGCCTTTCCTTCAGTCTTTGTTGCACTCTTTGTTCCTGTATTTCCTTTAGACAGGAACAATTCTGGGTTAAAATTTTGGAGATGGGTGGGTGACCCTCTGTACACCTCCTCCATCTCCACCCATACCTGATTATGCTCTTCTTCCCCCACCCTCTTCTTCCCAAGTCCCTCCCACTGTTTACTTCCCTTGATTATATTGTTCCCTCTTTGGAGTAGGACTGAAACATTCACTCTTTGGTCTTCCTTCCTCTTGAGCTTCACGTGGTCTGTGTAACAGGTATTCCATGCTCTTGTGCTTTGAGCTTTAGTAAAGTTTCTTTTATGAATGTGGGTGTCCTTGCATTTGGAGCATAGATGTTTAGAACTGAGAGTTAATCTTGGTAGATTTTTTCTTTGATGAGTATAAAGTGTCCTTCTTCATCTTTTTTGATACTTTTTGGTTGAAAGTCAATTTTATTCTATATTAGAATGGCTACTCCAGCTTGTTTCTTGGGACCATTTGCTTGGAAAATTGTTTTCTAGCCCTATACTTTGAGGTAGTGTCTGTCTTTGATACTGAGGTGAGTTTTCTGTATGCAGCAAAATGCTGGGTCCTGTTTATATATCTAGTCTGGTGATCTATGTCTTTTTATTGGGCAATAGAATCCATTGATGTTAAGAGATATTAAGGAATAGTTAATGTTACTTCCTATTGTTTTTGATGTTAGAGGTGGAATTATGGTTGTGTGGCTGTCTTCTTTTGCGTTTGCTGAAAGAAGATTATTTCTTGCTTTTTTCTCTCCTTATGTTGGCATTTTCCATCTATTTTCCCTTTTAGGACTGGATTTGTGGAAAGATATTGTGTAAATTTGGTGTTGTCATGGAATATCTTGGTTTCTCCATTTACGGTAATTGAGAGTTTTGCTGGGTATAGTAGCCTGGGGCTGATATTTGTATTCTCTTAGGGTCTGTATGGCATATGCCTAGGACCTTTCTGACTTTCATAGTTCCTGTTGAGAAGTCTGCTGTAATTCTGATAAGTTTGCCTTTATATATTACTTGACCTTTGCCCCTTACTGCTTTTTAATATTCTTTCTTTGTATTTGTGCATTTGATATTTTGATTATTATGTGATGGGAGGAATTTCTTTTCTGGTACAATCTATTTGGAGTTTTGTATACTTCTTGTATATTCATGGGTATCTCTTTCTTTAGTTTAGAGAAATTTTCTTTTACAATTTTGTCGAAGATATTTACTGGCCCTTTAAGTTTAGAATCTTCACTCCCTTCTATACCTATTATTCTTAGGTTTGGTCTTCTCATTGTCTCCTGGATTTCCTGGATATTTTGGGTTAGGAGCTATTTGCATTTTTTGTTTTGTATTTTCTTTGACTGTTCTGTTAATGTTTTCTGTGGTATCTTCTGTACCTGAGATTCTCTCTTCTATCTCTTGNATTCTGTTTGTGATGCTTGTGTCTATGACTCCTGATCTCTTTCCTAGGTTTTCTATCTCCAGGGTTATCTCCCTTTGTGATTTCTTTATTCTCTCTATTTCCATTTTTAGATCTTGGATGTTTTTGTTCAATTTCTTCAGCTGTTTAGTTGTGTTTTTATGTAATTCTTTAAGCAATATTTGTGTTTCCTTTTTAAGGGCTTCTACCTGTTTACCTGTGTTTTCCTGTATTTCTTTAAGGGAGCTATTTATGTCCTTCTTAAAGTCTTGTATCACCCAGCAGTGGTGGCACATACCTTTACTCACAGCACTTGGGAGGCAAAGGCAGGCAGATTTCTGAGTTTGAGGCTAGCCTGGTCTACAGAGTGAGTTCCTAGACAGTCAGGGCTATACAGAGAAACCCTGTCTCAAAAAACAAAAACAGAAACGAAACAAAACAAAACAAAACAAAAAAACCAAAACAAACAAACAAAAAAGTCCTGTATCATCATCATGAGATGCTATTTTAATTCCAAGTCTGGCTTTTTTAATAATTGGGGTATCCAGGTATTGGTGTGGTATGAGAACTGGGTTCTGATAATGCCAAGTAGCTTTGGTTTCTATTGCTTAGGTTTTTGCACTTGCCTCTCACCAACTGATTATCTCTGGTGTTAACTGGTCTTGATGTCTCTGACTGGAGCTTGTCCCTTCTATGGGCCTGTGAGCTTGAGATCTTAGGTATGTCAGGACTCTTGTGAGATCAGTTTTCAGGGGTATTTGGATTTGGAGAGCTGTGGCACAGCCTTAACTCCTGGGTGCAGATGGTGACCGGAAGTATCCTGTCCCTGGCTTATCTTCAGTTCCTGAGCCCTGTGGTCTCCTGGTGGGTCCCCCTTTGTCCAGTTATTGGAGCAAAACTGGTTGTCTCACAAGTGAGCTTAGGAGTGACAGCACTCCTGGGAGACCAGCTCTCTGAGGGTGGAATTTGGGTATGGAGGGCTGTGTGACAGCCTTTGCTCTGGGGCACAGATGGAGACCGGTAGGATCTTATATAAAATTTTAAATGAAATTTATAGTAAATTCAGTTCAAATGACTATTGAGTCATTCACTTTTGCAAATATGTTACTGAAATTGTTTACAGATACTTATTTGATTCTTATTCCATTAATTTTTCCATGTTTTTGCATACATCAAATGCCTTGAGAAAAGGTAGGTCTATGAGGAACATTTCAATTTCTAAAATGTGAAAAGATTTGCATAATTCTTTCATGTCTAATAATAAAAACCCATACTCAATGAGGAAGAGGGTCAGAATTTACAAATCTGAATGTGAGGTTGTTTTCTCAGACAGAAATCCTGGAAGAGGCTGTCACTAATTTCCATTATATGTTGTCTTCAGATTGATTTCTTCAAACTAGATTCTTCATTTCTCCCTTGGAACGAACAGTAGGTAAAGGAAAAAAAAAATGCTTGACTCTGACTTGTTTTATCATTTGGATTTTGTTACTCACTAGCTTCACTACACTGGAATTTTTACTTTATGTTTCTGAATTCAAATGTTTTCACGTACAGGAACATAAGAATATTTGTTTCTTTTTGTTTTCTTGGAGATTAATAATTTACGTAGAATGATACATAGTTAAATTTATGTATGCTTACTTACCTTTTGCTTTTGTACTTCAGTTGGGATGAATTTCAAAGGAAGCTGCTTTAGCAAACATGAGTTCTGTGTCTGAACTTTCAGCAGTAATGGGACATTACTTCAAAGCTGTGAAATGCAGAAGCAGCCTGGTGAGTTGTCCCCAGTTCAGAGAGATATTTTGCATTACTGTTTATTCTTCCAGGTTTAAAGGAAATCTTGCAGAGGTGACTATACACCAAGAAATGCCACTTACAATATGCATCAAGTCAGAAGGAGTCAACCAGTAAGTGATGATGCGATGCTGTGGAAACCACCTGACCTTTGGTAGGCTTTCTCTGAGCCCTACTGAGTGAACACACTTCAGGGGCTGACAGCATTCTACTTTTGAAATTAATGCTATGTGTTTCATTGTTTGTAATACAATATGTAGTTTTTAAGAATGGCACCACTATGTCTTTGTCTCTACTAGCAACATATCTTTTCTCTAACATATCCATAAAGTAGTAACAGAGTGTGAGTAGCTACCATTATCCTTCCTCCTTAAGAAAACAATGTTTTGGTCCTGGTTTTGTTTCAGACATGTTTGAATGGTTGTCTCAAAACATGACATTTTTTTTTTATTCTGTAAAACCTTCCTAAACATTTTTAAATATTTAAGAAACAATGATTTGGGGTTGCACAGTTGACTATGACAGTAAGAGCAGTCTGTTGTCCTTTTTGCTTCTGGTTTCTGGTTCAGTGATGAGACTTTGCCTAGTAAATATCATCTGAACTTTACTTTGAAGAGTGTGTAACTTTTTTTTTTTTTTTGGAGTAACTTAGAAACTGATTATGATGCAGAATCTGCAAAGGCTCAGCAAAGAAGAAGTGTGGCACTGACTTTTTGCGTTAAAGGGAGTTTCTAATGGAGGAAAAATAAAGGAGTAACAGTAATAAAGCGGTAGAGGCTGTGATGGAGCTGGTCTGGCAGAGCCTTTCCTAAATACAGTATTTATTGGAAAGTGACACTACTGGAAGATGGTTCTTCATAAATGATTCATAAAAGTTGCCAAGTGTTTAATGAACTCATAAAACAAAAGCATGGAAAACAGAATGATAACCAGGAGATAGAAGCTAGATGAATAATCAAGCTTGTAAGGGTCCCTGATATTGTGGCCTCTTGTGAGGCTACGCCAGTGCCTGGTAAACACCGAAATGGATGATCACAGCCAGCTACTGGATGGAACACAGGGTC
>NC_034593.1:54106392-54110033 GCF_900095145.1 Mus pahari
AAAAAAAAAAAAAATAGAATATCAAGAGATGAATAAAGATAATAGACAAGAAGTTTATACCAGGAGTGTTGTATTGGACTCATAGTTTAAGATAATTGGTGATATATTTGATTAGCTATTGGCATGTAGGTATATTAAGAATTATGAGCCAATAGACAGCTCTCAAGATGGGATCAAGCACACAAGATATTTATTATGGAAAAATGATAGGAGAGAAAGTGTAGAAGATCCCTCAGAGCTCAAGGCAGGTCAGGTGCCTATAATATTAGAGGAGAAGATGGAATGAGTGAGAAATTTCTCACTGTAGCATAGTCTAAAGAATCATTCTTCAGAGCTAGAGAAAGTATCCAAGGAGCTAAAGGGGTCTGCAACCCTATAGGAGGAACATCAACATGAACTAAACAGTACCCCCCAGAGCTGTGTCTCTAGTTGCACATGTAGCAGAGGATGGCCTAGTCAGCCATCATTGGTCTTGCAAAGATTATATGGCCCAGTACAGGGGAATGTCAGGGCCAGGAAGCAGGAGTAGGTGGGTTGGGGAGCAGGGTGGGGGGAGGATATAGGGTACTTTCAAAGAGGAAACTAGGAAAGGGGAGATAGCATTTGAAACGTAAATGAAGAAAATATCTACTAAAAAATTGAAAAAAAAAAAAGAATCATTCTTCAAAGATGAAAACCACTCATCACAAGAGTCTCATGTCAAAGACTTGGTTTGCAGTGGAATTCCCTCTACTTCAGTTGCTAGCCTAAATAATCCTCAGGGAGTGAAGGTTCTGCTTCAGATATGCTAGTCTTTTAAGGAGAGCTATCTGAATTGCAAATTTTTATGGCTTCTATTGTAACTAAAGGTATATGCGTTTAAGACAGAAGCTAAATTGGTTGAGAAAAACTTTAAGTAATATGGGGAATTTGGGCCAGGATTTACGATTGAAGAAATCTAAGAGGAAAATTTTAGATAAGCGTAGTTGATGCTACAGAGATGGTCAACTGAATAAAAATAAAAAATCAATTATTAAACTTAAGACGTAATAGCAGAATGATGATCTCTGAACTAATAAATAGAGTAGATGGATGTGACTACTATAGGTCATGATGTTACTTATGGAATATATGTAACAAAAATATTAACTAACAAGGGACCAGAGAAAATAGTAATATCATCATTAGGATAGGAGGAGAGTTCTGCATACTTGTTGAAGAAGAGAAAGAAATCAGTGAAGGAGACATTAATAATGGAGCAAGATCTGGAAGAGACATTTGGAGCTAAAACTAGAGTGGTTGAATGTAGTGAGTGCAGACTGGTGATAATATGCATAATGATGATAAATGGAGGAGGAAATTTGAATAAGTTAATCACCTACAGCATTAATTTTGTTTGGATATAAAAGCGAAAGCTGAGTGGGAGTGTTAAAACATAAATTTGTTACCTTGGCAAAGGGAAAAATATCTGAGCAGAGATTAAAGGGCTGGCAACCATACTAAGGACTGAATCAAGGTTGGAGACCGGCTGTGGGATAAGCCTAAGCAATACAGTTATATAATTTTTCTCCAACAGTGTTTGGCAGCTTAGTGGTTTATGTTGAGCAAGCAGATGGTTGGATTATTCATAGGACGGGGACTAAAACTTACATTAGCTGGAAGGAGAGGAGTTAAGGTATTGAAGGGTCCAGACAAGAATTCATTGAATTGGTAATCAAAGCAAGGTAGACAGAAAAGAGATGGGGTTACTAATTATGGAGATGGAAGTAAAACCCATGAATGGAGCACAAGGATGTATGAATTTTGTACTTAGATAAGATGTATTAATGTGGTTTTGAGGATAAATGGTGAAGAAGGATTAACTAGAGTCTAACGTCAGTGCCTATGTTGAATGGAGCTACAGACTCCGATATTAGTTTTCTCTAGGCCAAGATTTATGACTATGATTTATATAGACATATCTTTATTAAAATGACAAACATTGAAAGAGCAAATATTAAAAATAAAATTTTCTTGGAAATGAAGCAAAATAAACCTGTCCATGGAGGTCTCTTTTCTCATAGTAAATGAGACTGTTTTTCCTTGGTGTTTAAAACAAAATGATAGACTTTGTCCTTGTTTCTACTTCTCACATCATATTCTTAACCTTGGTAATATTTGTCAATTCTGTCTTGAGATATATCTCATATTTTTCATTACTTGTCCGTTTAATACAAGCCCACATCCAACTGCCTCCTACTTGGATGATCTACGCAATCCAGACTTCCCTCCAGCCAATCCCAAATCCTCCCAGATCAGTCAGGGCTATAGCAATCATCTGCTCAGAACCCTACCACATTCCCCATGGAGGCTGTAATCTGATCTACCCTTTATTTTCTTAGTTCTTCATATATCGTTTTACCTAAGCTCCTATGCCTTTCCATATCTGTCATTGTGTTTCAGTCTCACATCTTTCCATGATATTTCATTAAAACATCAATGTAATGGTGTTTATGTGCTTAACTGGTAAAACTTTAGATTTGATGTCATATAAAAAGTGTTATTAAATTTCCCCCAAGAGCTACAGACTGACAAAAGAACCCCAGTGCCAGGAATGTGAAACTTCCTCTGGAGTTGATGGTCAAGGGGTCCAAGGACTTTGAAAACAACATGGGCTACTTCTGTTGCTCTTGGTTTCTTCCCAGATATTGAAGACATTGTTGAAGACACTATATTCTTCAGACAGAGGACTCGGAGCAATCAGGCTTGAACTGACCTGGAAGAGACCTGGTACCCTCCTCACAGAAGATTAGGTCTCATAGTCTGAAAGCAGCTGTGCAAGCTGCTAAGGTAGCAAAGCTATGTGAGTCCTCCCGCTACTACCTAACTCTAATGCCTATGGACAACAACAATGACCAACAAAAATGACAATGTATTCCCAAAGGTATAAGACTGGCACTTAGGTTAAGCAGGTAACCAACAATCATCTAATTGGACTTAAAGCCTTACTCAATTTCTCTTGAAGTTTTGAATATTTGTTCTGTGTGTGTGTGTGTGTGTGTGTGTGTGTGTATGTGTGTGCATTTAGTGTTTTGATGGCAAGGAGTGTTTGTAAGCTTCTTGTAACTTTATAGGCAATTCATTTCATTAAAAAATTATCTTTTGATCTTTGCTCCAGCACGTTGCCAGGGAGAGGGTGGCATGCAGAAGCAACACAGCTTCTGGGAAAGATCCCATTTCTGGCTCCAGACATACAGGCACCTTCCCCACAAGAGGAGAGGTGTCTGCCCGGAAGGTCTCTCACTGCCTGAGCTGGTAAGGGAGCCATCTTTGCTCCGGTTCCCCTAGGCTCCAGTCTCCACTGGTGAGAGTTTGGACCTCAGAAGCTACATAGCTTTGGGACAGACAGAAGCAACCTAGCTTCTGAGACAAACCCTGTTTTGGGCTCCAGACATTTGGGCACCTTCCTCGCCAGAGGTGTCTAGTGTGTGCAGGTGAGTGTGTAAATGGCAGAGGCAATACATCTTCTGGGACAGGCCCTGTTTTGGGCCTACATCATCATCCAGGAGGCAGATCTGAACAACAGGCCTCTGTGCACCTCCCCTGCTAGAGGAGAGCTTCCCTGCAGAGAGTAATCTGACCACTGAGACTCAGGAGAGAGCTGGACTCCCAGGACTGCTGAC
>NC_034593.1:54110044-54133046 GCF_900095145.1 Mus pahari
CTTAGTGAGGTAACCCAATCACAAAAGAAGTCACTAGATATGCACTCACTGATAAGTAGATATCATTCCAGAAACTTAGAATACCCAAGATATATTTTGCAAAACACAAGAAAACCAAGAAGAAGGAAGACCAATGTGGAGATACTTCATTCCTCCTTAGAATAGGGAACAAAATACCCGTGAAAGATATAAATACAGAGAATAAAGTTAGAGCTAAGTTGAAAGAGTAGACTATCCAGAGACTACCCAGTCCGGTGATCCATCCCATCATCAGCCACCAAACCCAGATACAATTTTGCACATGCCAGCAAGATTCTGCTGAAGGGACATTGATATAGTGGCCTCTTGTGAGGCTATGCCAGTGCCTGGCAAACACAGAAGTGGATGCTCACAGCCAGCTATTGGATGGAACACTGGGTCCCCAATGGAGGATCTAGAGAAAGTACCCAAGGAGCTGAAGGGCGCTACAACCCTATAGGTGGAACAACAATATGAACTAAACAGTACCCCCTGAGCTCTTGTGTCTAGCTGCATATGTAGTGGAAGATGGACTAGTCAGCCATCATTGGGAAGAGAGACCCCTTGGTCTTGCAAACTTTATATGCCCCATACAGGGGAATGCCAGGGCCAAGAAGTGGGAGTGGGTGGTAGGGGAGTAGGTGCGGGGGGAGGGTATAGGGAACTTTTGGGACAGCATTTGAAATGTAAATAAAGAATATATCTAATAAAACAAATGGGAAAAAGAAGAAAAAAAATTATCTTTTGTGATCTTGTTAAAGTAAGTTCTGGTCTTTGACCTAGGATCCTTCTATTCCTGTTTTGTTTAGATTTGCTCATTTCATAGTGTTTCAAATTTCCTTAATGTTTTGTTTTGGGACATTTTTAAATTTAAGATTTTCTTTGACTGATATATCCATTTCTTCTATTGAATCTTTAATTCCTGAGATTCTCTCTTCCATCTTGTTGGCAATCAGGCACATCCACGTACACCTAGACGTGACTTTACATAATCAGTCATCTTTACCGCCAGCTCTCGAGGGCCCTGTGATGAGACTTGTCATGACTAGTGACCCTAGGGGTGATAGTGTCTCTCCTGTGTCACATACACTGTGACCTTTTTCACTTCACAAGCCCCTTTAAGCATGTGTCACAGGTCCAATACAAGCCTTGTTCTCCCTGACCCCTCTCTCTTCTCTCCTCCTTCATCCAGAGGCTGCCTTTGTTTGGCCTTCCCAATAAACCTCCGGTGAGAGACCTGCTGCATGGCGTAATAGTTCTGGTCCTTGCTATTTACTTCTAATGCATCTCCTATGTTTTGCGGTTGGCGCTTGAGTCTGTGGTCCCCGTTTGCTTCCCTAGATTTTCCATTTCTAGAATTCCATAAGTTTGTATCTTCTTTATAGCTTTTAGTTCCATGTTTTTTCCCCATTTTTCCACCTTGATATTTTATTTGTTGCCTTCAATTATTTGCTGGGTTGTATATGTGTACGGACATACATGTGGAGGCAGCATCATGTTGTAGCACCTTTCATTAATTTTTCAACATATAAAAATATTTTTTGAGAAAGGTTCCCTTACTGAAACTTCATTATTAATTTAATAGGCTAGGTAGTCAATGAGCTTTAGAAACCTGACTATGTATCTCTACCTCTTTCACATCTCTGGGAGCAAGGTTGTTAATGACTTACGGTAGGCATTCCTGACCTTTGATGTAAGTCCTGAAGATTTGAATTTGAGTCTTTGCGCTTGTTCCACGAGCACTTTAACCAACTGAAACACATCCCCAGTCCCTAAATACATCCATGACCATGGTTTTCACATTTAAACTACCCAGATAGTCTCCTCTTAAAAAGAAAAGGAAGTATATGTTTGAAAGTTACCTCAAGTCAGAATTAAACCAACTTATTTTCAAATTATTTAGGTTACATTAACACTTACAAATGGTTAGTCATATATCAATATAATGCAAAGATATAGTAAAAATATAACATTTAAAGAGTTCCTTCACCAAAATATCAGGACCTGTTTAGCCTTTTCATAAGCCACATTGATTAAAATTTGACCGTTTGAAATCTTGCATATATTTTTCAATATTCCTCAAAAAGATAAAAAACATGTAGAATTTGATTTGGGTGGTTATTAGGAAATAACATTCAATCAAATACACTTTGACACAGTATCAAGTCAAGATATAATTGAAGGTAAAACTATTCTTAATGCTATTTTAAGTAATAAATAGATCTTTATACTACTGTAGGTAAATAACAAATTTTAATTTCCTAAATGATACATAAAGTAAAAGAATATTCTCACTAATCCTTTATAGATTTAATAAAATGTTGACATCAGTAAGATAATTCAGCTGACTAAAAAAACTTGCTTAGAAAGAACTATATCATCATTTACAGCATAAATACACAGGGATATGTACTATTTTTATTCTCTCAGAAAGTCAAGAAATGATTGGCATTTTTTCTTTTCTTCTTTTTTTTAATCAGAATAAAATCTTTCAGAACTAGAAATGAATGCCACTTTCCACACACAAACTCTTTCCATCATAAAAGTATCCATGGAAACGCTCACCTGCTTGAAGTTCTATTATGCATATACAAGGTTATTTGCTTTTACATTTTATTCCAACAAAAACGTGATGAGAATGAAAAGCATTAAGTTGCTAGAGACATTGGAGACATTTGAGGCCTTACATAAGAGTTTTAGATACAATGCCATTATATTTTATTAGTTTTTGGCAAAAAAAATCCAAATAATTGCATAGAATATGTTCATTAATAGTCAAAACAAGAATGATGTAATGTTCTATTATACCTATATGAATAATTTTATTTTATTATTTTGTTTAGATGCCATAGAGGTGTACATGTAGGAATATATGTTTAATATCCAAATAATAGCCCAACAAAATATCTATATTAAAGAAAACAAAATTCCTCATATATATATATATATATATATATATATATATATATATATATATATTTCACTATAAACAACTCAATTTTAAGTCACTATGGAAAGTCACCCTAGAAATAGATCTCTGCATCTTCAGAAAGGCTTACCTGAGAAGGTTAGACTCACTGTGAATGTAGGCTCCACCATCCCATTAAGTTCAGTTCCTGTGCTGTATACACAGTAGAAAGCAAGTTGAACACTAAATACAACATTTGTATTTGTATTTTGATATCCTCCCTCCCTCCCTCCCTCTCTGTACCTTCCTTTCTGACTTCATAATGTGGCCAGCTGCTTTTCTTGCTCATTGTCATGTCTTCTCCAAAACAAAGGACTGTAGTCCCTTGAACTTTAAACTAACCTAATGAATTGCTTCTTGCCTGATTTTCAATCCCAACAAGAAGGGTGACTAATACAGAGTCGGTGTCAGTGAGTATAGTTGTTGCTACACTAAACCGGACCTTGTGCCTCACCATTTGGCTGGGTTGTCAGGAGGAACATTGAAGTATTTAAAGTTGTGGGTTTTAAAAAGCCCTAAAAGACTATAAGCAATATATATATATATATATATATATATATATATATATATATATATATGCCATTCTGTTAGGAGTCTAGAAAATCAGCTAATGAAGTTTCAGAGGGAATCAAGTACTCTGCTGTCAACAGGGTTAGAGGCTATTCATGGTATATTCTTGCAAAAAGTATGTCTATTTTCCCCATGTACTAAGAGTGTCAGTGACTCCTAATTCAAATGGTACAGGTTGATTTTGTTTGGTAGATAAAATCTGAAGACAAGATAGCATTTAGACTGTGCTGTAGTTACTGCTGACCGCTCTTATCTATCCAGGTTTACAGGGAGATAGTACAGCAAACACAGCAAGTACTTTTAAAATGTTGTATTTAGTGAATGGGGGAGTCAGTTTAAAGGCATTGACCAGGTGCTATAATTATTAAAGGGATCACACTCATGAAATAGAAACATGATATTTTAAACTGGGAAAATAGGAACCATTCCCCAGGGTAGGTCAAGGACCATTCACAGGAGGTTCTAATCCACAGGCATCTTTACCTCATGACAATACAAATTTATTTAAAAGGGTAGCCAAAACTTAGAATGCTGCTGAATGGGTTCATTATTCATAAATAGACACATAGAGGCAATTGTACCTCTAATCAAAACAGAGTGCACATCATGCAGTGGAAGCAGAACTTGGCAGCACTATTTATTCTCTGATACTGGCTACGGAGGCATGAAAGATGCAAGGTAAAGAGGGTCATGGAAGATTGTGCAAAAGTCCCCCTAAGGACAGTCAGTATGTGGCAGGGTCAGAATCCCTGCAAGGAGGCCCAAGGTCATTTCAAAAGTTAAAGTAAACTCTAGTTTGTGATAGTGACCCCCAAATAGTCTAGATGCCAGGACTACAAATGATAGCTAAGGAAAGATGTATGCACAGTTTGGGGCCATCCCAAAAGAGAGACTCTACATGCTATAGGCTACAGAGCTGGAAGAATGAGAGTACCCAATCTCTTTAGAGTTCAGGTTATTGTACCCTGCGTCTGTACTCCTGTGGCCTCTCACGTCATTGCAGGAGTGTTGGGATTGTAGACATTCATGAAAGCAATTGGAGTTTTTACATAGATTACAGGAACACTTCTCAGGGTGTCAATGTTGCATAGCAAGCACTTATAGCCACTGTGTCAACTCTTGAGACTTATGTTTTTAGTTTGGTGTTCGTTGGGGAGATTATAGTTAAAAGTTGCCTGAATTCCAGTAGAGATGTTAAACTCTAGCATTGAAAAATGCTAGAATTGTTAAAGGTCATGTGTGTGTGTGTGTGTGTGTGTGTGTGTGTGTGTGTGTTTGATGGACTGAACACATTCTGCATCATGATATGAAAATGCATCTTTAGGGATTGGGGTAGATAGTTATGATTTAAAGCAATGTTTTGGTTGTTGAGCTGATAACAGGTAGATAAGTGATGGTTTCTTTATAGTCAAATTGACTGGATTTAGAATCACCATGGTAACACATTTTCCAGAAAGGTTTAACTCAGGACAGAAGACTCACTGTTCTTCCTTTAAATTGCTTGTAACACAGGAATGTAAAAAAGAAAAATAATTAAAACACTGATGGAATATGTTAAAATTTTCTGTTTATGGTAAACTTATGGAATGGCAAAACTGATAATGTAATAAGGAACCACGCAAATGAAAAGGAATCACAGGTATTTGTTCAGCCTGCATTAGTTGCTTTTGGTCGTGACTCAAGGCCAGACAGAAGACTGAGGAAGCTTTAGTATTCCTGCTTCCTGCCAAGGCTTTAGGTGTGCACTAGCTGAGGCTGTAGGCAGCCAAAGTCAAGTGTGGTTTCCTATGAGAATGGTCAGAAGGGCGGGCTTTGCTTTTCTCAGTTGCTCCAAGTTTAGAAGCAGGATAGGGTGGAGGCAGAAATCAAAGAAGCTATGATTACTCAGGTCCTGGCCTGATTGATGAGGAAGCTGTGGCTTGGCTTTCTGGACACTCCCAATGATTGTGTGGGGGAGATTAATTTTCATACATGGTCTTATGCTGTCCATTTGCACATGTGGTCTCATAGAATTAAAGGGTAGTCGGTGATTTTTATACAATGGCTGTATAAGTTGTTCCCTGCAGCAGGTTCAAAAGAAAATTTCAAATAAGTAGACTGAGACACAGTGTTAAGAAAATGCAAGGATTGTAGTCTGGGAACCGGGCTGGAGGCATTGTTTGGAAAGAATACATTTCCATATGAATCATAGATTTATTATAGTGTACCCAATATTCTTTACTGTGCTGAGAAATAGTCAACTGGGTGACAATCAGATTTTTTAAATCTTGAGTCAGAGTTTGGGCAGCCGGGCTCTTTTTTCAAAATTAGATTAAATTATGTGCTGTGCAGGCTGGTTTTAAAGACCAAAACATTTCTACTCAGTGGCTTGTGGATAAGGAGAATACAGTCACTCTTTCCTATCCAGTGCAAAGGACCTGTCCCCAGTCCCAAGGAAAATGCCACTGGTTCTCCAATCTGGACCATTTTGTGTTCCCAAGACCATCTGTGTCCTGTTGGCAACTGAGAATTTGCATACTGTAATATGTTGTGGATAGCCCTGGGACTGATTGTATTTAATGTTAATTTTGTTCTCCTGTGAGGGCCTACGAACAAGGAATGAGTCAGCACTCAGGTGATTTCCTGTAAACCTTCTTCACACCTTAATTTATAAATAAAGGCTAGAGACAGTGATTGGGCGAAGAAAGAGGGGAAGATGGAGCTGAAGGTTTGGGGAGAGAAAGAGAGAGAGAGGACAACGAAGGGGAGGAAGAAGAAGAAAGTGGAGGAGAAGCACCTGGCCTGGAGAAACTTCAAGTGCTAAGGAGTCGGTCTCTTATATGGGGAAGATGGTAATGCAGTGGTAGATCTGCCCAATCTAGGCACACAGCATGTATTCATACTAATTGAGTTGAGTTTTCATTGCCTGGGCTTATTTGGGTTGGAGATTTACTGCAACAATAATATGTCTGTTGCATACATATATATTTTTTAACAAAACAGAATGTCAGGAAGACTTATTGATTTTACTTTTGCATAGTAAGAATCACAAAGCTGTAAGTGACTGGTGAGATAGCAATTGAATGATCAAAGAGAGGTCTCAAGCTAAAGGACATGGTGCTGTTCTGGTCTTAGCTCTGAATCCTCTTGAACTCCATCAAGATATAAATCCTCTTTTTACCTCCAAAAGAGATAAAGAATAACGTGTGCTCACTTAGTTCCACCCTTCATAGGAAGATAGAGGGAAATATTTGCTTCATTGTACTTTATTTTCAAAGCAGTCTTTCAACCATTTTATTGGTGAAATCCTGGTCTATTTTATAACTACTTAGACCAGATATGCTCTTATAAATTAAGAGGCCCCATTAGTAATGAAATATAATATTACATTAACATTTCCCAGTGCAATCTTTCCCAATTTAATTTACTAAATATTAACTAAAGTTAAGTTCTTCCCTCATAAAATACAAATTTTGGATAAAATACAGTTCATGGTATTAAAGACTATTTTAACTTATGCCCTTTTCAATATAAGTAGGACAAAGGCTTTAAATGTATTAGCCTGTCATGCATCACTACTGACTTGCCTTATAAATCTTAATGAAGTCTGCATGTGTGCATGTATACATGTATGCATGTATGGATATTTATTATAACTCGTAGGAAGAGTTTGGAACTGGCTTGGCACATAGAAAGCAGAAACTATTGCTTGTTAATTTAGTCAGAGGAATCTGTGCTCATTCCAAACTTCACCTTACAACTAGTTTTATATTAGGTTTTCTTGGTTATATGTTCTAAATTCCAATACATTTTACTAAGGGCTCTCAATCTTTGTTTTGCTTTACATTGATGCAACAGAGGAAGGCTGTTTCAAATACCTATCTATTTAATCATATCATATTTAGATGAAATTACTTAAAGCAATATTTATCTCTTTGCTGAGAGATATCTACCATCCTATTTTAGAAATATTTAATCTAAATCCAGGGTTTCTACTCAGCCATTGACTATTCTGTTCCTGGATAAAAGACACATAACCTTTTTTATTTTATTTTACATATTTATTTAAAATTATTTGTTTATTGTTTACTTATTCACTTTATATCTCACTCACTGCCCCACTCCCATCACCCCTCCCACAATTTTTCCCCTATCTCTCTTCCCTTTCTACTACAAGTGGGTGAGGGGGGAGCCCTGGGTATCCCCTCTACCCTGGCACTTCAAGTCTCTGTGAGGTACGGCAATTCCTTTTCCTCTAAGGCCAGGATAGAAGTACATATCCTACATATAGGTAACAGCTTTTAGGATAGCCCCTACTCCAATTGTTTGAGACCCATATGAAGATCAAACTACACATCTGCTACATACGTGTGGGTAGGCCTAGGTCCAGCATGTATATGTTCTTTGATTGGTGGTTTAGTCTCTGAGAGTCCCAAGAGTCCAGGTTAGTTGATTCTGTTGGTCTTCCTGTGGAGTTCTAATCTGTTAGGGGCTGTAATCCTTCCACTTATTCTTCAATAAGAGTCCCCAAACTCCATGGATTGTTTGGGTATGGCTGTCTGTATCTGTCTGAGTCAGTTGGTAAATGGAACCTCTCAGAGGACAGCCATTCTAGACTCCTGTCTGCAAGCATAAGAGTATCATTAAAAGTATCAGCAATTGGTGCTTGTCCATGGGATGGGGCTCAAGTTGGGTTGATTATTGGTTGGTCATTCTGCTCCATCCCCAACCCCTGCATTTCTTATAAATAGAGTATTAAGTAGAAAATTTTGTGGGTGGTTTGGTGTTCTATCACTCCACTGGTGTTCCTGCCTGGCCACAGGAGGTAGTTTTCCTTGACTCCATATCCCCACTGCACTGAGTCATGGCTAGAGACACCCCCATTGATCCTTTGGTGCCTCCCCTATCCTGGGTCTCTGCCTCCTCCTGAACATGGCCCCTACCCTCCTTCAGTTGAAAATTTTCACTGTTACCCCTCCCCACATCCAATTCTGAACCCCCACATTCCCCTCCTAATCCTCTCCCATCAAGTTCCCTCCCTCCAACTGCTTTCCATGACCATTGCATTCTCCCTTTCAAGCATCCTGGCTTGTATCCTCCTTCGTGTTCAGCCTCTTTGGACCTGTGTAGTGTTGCATGGACATCCTGTATGTTATACTTATAAGTGAATACAAATCATACGTATCCTTTGGGACTGGGTTGCCTTACTTAGGATGATATTCTCAGGATCCATCCATATGCCTGCAAAATTCATGATACCTTTGTTTTTCACAGCTGAATAGTATTCCACTATGTAGATGTATCACATTTTCTTTATCCATTGTTCGGTTGAGGGACATCTAGGTTGTTTCCAGTTTCTGGCTATTATGAATAAAGCTACTATGAGCATAGTTGAACAAGTGTCTTTGTGGGATACTGGGGAATCTTTTGGGAATATTCTCAGGAGTGGTACAGCTGGATCTTGAGGTAGAATTATATCCACTTTTCTGAGAAACCATCAAATTGATTTCCAAAGTGGTTGTAAAGTTTGTTCTCCCACCAGCAATGGAGGAATGTTCCCCTTGTCCACACCAGAATATGCTATCACTTGAGATTTTTATCTCAGCCTTTATGAGTGGTATAAGATGGAACCTCAGAGTTGTTTTGATTTGCATTTCCCTGATTACTAAGGATATGAACATTTATTTAAGTGCTTCTTGGCCATTCAAGATTCCTCTGTTGAGAATTTTATGTTTAGCTCTTTGCCTCATATGTTTTTATAGTTTCTTTCTTAGCAGATTTCATTTATTTTTTAACTTAAGTTTATTTGTAATTCATTTTTTACACTCCGTATTCCATTCCTTGCCCCTCCACATCCCACACCTCCTCCTTACCTGACCCCATCTCCAAGTGGATGCCCTCACCACCCACCACACATGACTTCTAAACTCCCTGGGGCCTCCAGTCTCTTGAGGGTTAGGTGCATCATCTCTGAATGAACACAGACCCAGAAGTCTTCTACTGTATGAGTGTTGGGGGCCTCATATCAGCTGATGTATGCTGTCTCTTTGGTGGTCCAGTGTTTGAGAGATCTTGGGGGTCCAGATTAATTAAGACTGCTGGTCCTCCTACAGAATTGTCCTTCTCCTCAGATTCCTTCAGCCTTCCCTAATTCAACAACAGGGGTCAGCTGCTTCTGTACATTGGTTGGGTACAAATAACTGCATATGACTAATTCAGCTGCTTGTTGGGTCTTTTGGAGGGCAGTCATGATAGATCCCTTTTTGAGAGTATTCCATAACCTTAGTAATAGTGCCAGGCCTTGGGACCTCCCCTTGAGCAGGATCCCACTTTGGGCCTGTTGCTGGACCTTCTTTTCCTCAGGCTCCTTTCCATTTCCATCCCTGTAACTCTTTCAGATAGAAACAATTATGGATCAGAGGTGTGACTGTGGGATGGCAATCCCATCCCTCACTTGGTGTCCTGTCTTCCTGCTGGTTTTATGTTGAGGCCCTTGATCCGCTTGGACTTAAGATTTGTCATCCTGAGTGAGGTAACTCAGACCCAAAAGGACATGCATGTTATATACTTCTTAATCAGTGGATATTAGCAAAAAAAAAAACAACAACAAACAAACAAATAAACAAACAAACAGAATACACAAGATACAGTCCACAGTTTTCAAAAGGCTCAACAAGCTGAAATACCCAAGTGATGATACCTCAGTCCCACTTGGGGGAGAGAAGAAAGCAATCATGTTAGGTAGGAGGGAGGGATTTGAGAGGGAAAAATGAGCGGGGTGGAGAGTGGGGGATAAAGGGAAAACTGATCTTGTATTTGGTGGGGGAAAAGGACTGAAGCCCTGATGGACAGTAGAAAGAATGTAAACAGGCAACCTCAGGAAATAGGAGGTTGGAGGACCCCTCAGAATGTACCATAGACCTGGGAGGTGAGAGACTCCCAGGACTCATAGGGACAGACCTTAGATGAAATGTCCGATATTAGGGAGAGTGCTAATATCCAAAATATATAAAGATCTCAAGAAGTTAATCACCAAAAAAACCCCAAACAACCCAATCAAAAAATGTGTTAAAGAACTAAACTGAAAATTTACAACTGAAGAATCTCGAATGGCTTAGAAACACCTAAAGAAATGTTCGAAATCCTTAGTGATCAGAGAAGTGATCAGAGAAATGCAAATCAAAATGACCCTGAGATTCCACCTTACACCAGTCATAATGGCTAAGATCAAAACCTCAGGTGACAACACATATTAGAGAGGATGTGAAGAAAGAGAAACACTCCTCCATTGCTGTTGGGATTTCAAACTTGTACAGCCACTCTGGAAATCAATCTGGAGGTTCCTCAGAAAATTGGAAATAGATCTACCTGAAGAGCCAGCAATACCACTTGGGAATATACCCAAAAAGATGCCCCACCACACCACAGAGGTATATGTTCTACTAATAAAAAAATACTATGCTTATAGTGTCCTTATTTGTGATAGCCAGAAGCTGGAAACAACCTAGATGTTCCACGACAGAAGAATGGATACAGAAAATGTGGTTCATTTTTATAATGGAATACTACTCAGCTATTAAGAATGAGGACATCCTGACTTTTGCAAGCAAATGGATGGATCTAGAAAATATCATCTTTGCCTCATCTTTCAATTGGGTTATTTGGGTTGTTGGTGTCTCACTTCTTGAATTCTTTGTAAATTTTGGATATTATCTCTCTGTCATGTGTAGGGTTGGTAAAGACCCTTTCTCAATCTGTAGGCTGACATTTTTTCTTATTGACGGTGCCCTTTACCTTACAGAAGCTTTTTACTATCATGAAGTCCCATTTATCAATTATTGGTCTTAGAGCCTGAACCATTGATATTCTGTTCAGAAAATTGTCTCCTGTACCAATGCATTCAAGGGTATTTCCCTCTTTCAATCCTATGACATTTAGTTTGTCCAGGTTTATGTTGGATTCCTTGATCCACTAGTACTTGTGGTTTGTGTAGAGTGCTAAATACAGATCTATTCTCACTCTTCTACAGACAGACATCCAATTATACCAGAAAAATTTATTGAAGATACTTTCAATTTTCTATTGTATAGTTTTGGCTTCTTTAACAAAAATCAAATATCCATAGGTATAAGTGTTTATTTCGCGGTCTTCTATTCAATTCCATTGAATTGTCTCTGTACCAATACCATGCAATTTTTATCACTATGGCTCTGTAGTACAGCTTGAAGTCAGGATGGTGATGCCTCTGGAAGTTCGTTTATTGTTCCAGATTTTTTGGCTATTCAGGGTATACTATTTTTCCATATGAAGTTGAGGATTGGTCTTTCAAGGTCTATAAAAAGTAGAATTTTGATGGGGATTTCATTGAATCTGTAGATTTCTTTTGTTAGAATGGCCATTTTCAGTACATTAATTCTACCTATTTATGAGCATGGGAGATCTTTCCATCTTCTGAGGTCTTTGATTTCTTTCTTCAGGGACTTGGAAGTTCTTGTCATACAAATCTTTCACTTGCTTAGAGTTACATCAAGATATTTTATATTATTTGTGAATTTTATAGAGAGTGTTGTTCTCCTAATTTCATTTCGGGCAGTTTATCATTTGTATAAGAAGATTTCTTTAATTTTGTATGCAGCCACTTTTTGTATGAAGCTGTTTATCAGCCGTCAAAATTCTCTGATGAATTTTGGAAGGCTGTTTATGTAAACTATCATATCATCCACAAATATCTTTGACTTCTCCTTTTTCAATGTGCATCCCCTTGATCTCTGTTAGGTGTTTCATTGCTCTGGCTAGGACTTTAAGTACTATATTGAACAGATAGGGCAGCCTTGTTTTGTCTCTGATTTTAATGGAATTGCATTAAGTTTCTTTCCATTTAACTTGATATTGGATATTGGCTTGCTTTATATTGCTTTGATTATGTTTAGGCATGTGCCTTGTATCTCTGATCTCTCTAAGACTTTTAACATGAAGGGGTGTTGGAGTTTGTTAATGCTTTTTCACTGACTAATTAGATAATCATGTGATTTTGCTTTTTCACTGTCTAATGAGATGGTCATGTGATTTTTGTCCTTTCAGTTTGTTCATATGATGAATTATATTAATTTTTTTTTTTTTTTTTTTTTTTTACATTGAACGATCCCTGCATTCCTGGGAAGAAACTGATTTCATCAAGATGGATGATGTTTTTGATGTGTTTCTGCATTCGGTTTCTGAGTATTTTGAGTATATTTGCATCAGTGTTCATAAGGGAAATTGGTCTGAAATTCTCTTTCTTTGTTGAGTCTTTGTGTTGTTTATGTATCAGAGTTACTATGGTTTCATAGAATGAGTTTGGCAGTGTTCCTTCTAATTCTGTTTTGTGGAGTAGTTTGAAATATACTGGTATTAACTCTTCTTTGAAAGTCTGGTAGCATTCTGCACTAGAACCACCTGGTCTTAAGACTTTTTTTTTTGGTTGGGAGATATTTAATGATTGCTTCTATTTCTTTAGGTGTTATGGAGATGTTCACATAGTTTACCTTATCTTGATTTAACTTCGATAAGTAATATCTTTCTTGAAAATCATACATTTTATTATGATTTTTCAATTTTGTGGAGTACAGGCATTTGAAGTAATACCTAATGATTCTTTGAATTTCTTCAGTGTCTGATGTTATATGTCTGTTTTCCCTTCTGATTTTGTTTATTGGGATTATGTCTCTCTGTCTTTTGGTTAGTTAGGCTAAGGGTTTATCTATCTTATTGATTTTCTCAAAGAACTAGCTCTTGGCTTCATTGTTTTTTAAAAAAATATTGTTTTCTTTGTTTCTAAGTGACTGATTTCAGTCCTTATTTTGATTATTTCCTGCCTTCTACTCCTCTTTGGTCTGCTTGATTCATTTTTTTTCTACTGCTTTCAGGTGTACTTTTAATTTGTAGATATGAGAACTTTCTAATTTCTTTATGGAGGCACTTAATGCTACGAAGTTTTATCTTAGCACTGTTTTCATTGTGTCCCATAAATTTGGGTATGTTGTACCTTCATTTTCATTGAATTCTAGAAAATCTTTAATTTCTTTATTTCTTTCCTGACCCAGATATTGTTGAGCAGAGTTGTTCAACTTCTATGAATGTGTAGGCTTTCTGGTGTTTCTGCTGTTGTTGAAGTCTAGCTTTAAACCATGGTTGTCTGATTAGATACAAGGCATCACTTGAATTTTCTTGTATCTGTTGAGACTTGCTTTGTGATTGACTCTATGCTCCATATTGGAGAAGGATCCATGAGGTGCTAAGAAGAAGGTATATTCTTATGTGTTTGGGTGAAATAGCCTATAAATGTCTCTTAGGTCCATTTCATTCATAATATTTTTAGTTTTACTATTTCTCTGTTTTGTTTTTGTTTGTAGGACCTGTCAATTGTTGAGAGTGGGGTGTAGAAGTCTCCCACTATTAATGTGTGGGGTTTGATATGTCATTTAAGCTTTAGCAATGTATGTATATGGCCTTGTGTTTGGGGCATAGATGTTCAAAATTGACACTATCTTGGTTGAATTTTCCTTTGATGAGTATAAAGTGTCCTTCCCAGTTTTTTGATTAATTTTGATTACAAATCTATTTTATTGGATATTATAATGGCTACTCCAGCTTGATTCTTGGTTCCATTTGCTTGGAAAACTTTATTTTAGCTCTTTACTCCAAGGTAGTATCTATCTTTATTGGTGAAGCATGTTCCTTGTATGCAGCAGAATGATAGATCCTGTTTTAGCATCCATTTTGTTAGCCTGTGTCTTTTTTGTTGAGGAATTGAATCCACTGGTGTTAAGAGATATTAATGACCAATGATTGTTATTTCCTATTATTTTGACAATGATGGTAGTGGTGCTGGTGGTGTTGCCAGCGGTGTGCGTATGTGTGTTTCTGTGTGTTTTTCTTGTTTTTGCTGGCATGTAATTACTTATTTCTTGTATTTTCTTGGATGTAGTTATCGTTCGTGGGTTTGAGTTTTCCTTCTATTATTTTCTGTAGGGCTGGGTTTGTGGATAGATATTGTTTGAAATTGGATTTGTCTTGAAACACCTTGTTTTCTCCATCTATGGTAAGGTTTACTGTATGCAGTAATCTATGCCACCTGTAGATTTTTAGAAGTTGCAAGATACCTATCCAGGCCCTTCTAACTTTTTGAGTCTCTGTTGTGTAGTCTGGTGTAATTCTGGTAAGTGTGCCTTCGTGTATTACCTGGACTTTTTTCCTTGCCACTTTTAATATTCTTTGTTTATTCTGTAGATTTTGTTTTGATTATCATGTGGCAGGAGGACTTTCTTTTCTGGTCCTGTCTAATTGGTGTTCTGCAAGTTTCTTTTATGTTCATAGTCATCTTTTTTCCTTTAGTTTAGGACAGTTTTCTTCTATGATTTTGTTGAAATATTTTCTGGGTCTTGTATTCTGTTGATGGTGCTTGCATCTATTGTTCCTGTTCTCTTCATTAGGTTTTCTATCTCTAGCACTCCATCAGTTTGTGTTTTCTTTATTGTTTCTAACTTCAATTTCAGGTCTTGCACAGTTTCATTTATTTCGTTCATCTGTTTAATTGTGTTTTCCTATATATCATTAAGGGATTTATTTGTTTCCTCTTTAAAAACCTCTACCTGCTTGATTGTATTTTCCTGTATTTCTGTAAGGGATTTATTTGTTTCCTCTTTAAAGGCCTCTATCATCTTTATAAGATTGGATTTTCTTGTGCTTCAGTTGTCTTAGGATATGCAGGGTTTGCTGTAGCAGGGTAGTTGTGCTCTGAAGGTGTCATATTGCCCTGGCTTTTGTTGATTGTGTTCTTTCAAGGGCCTTTGGCTATCTGGATGACTTTTGTCCCTGGATGTTCCTGTTGTAGTAGTAGGTAATGGGACAGGTGTTAATCTCTATGGTACAGTGGGGCAAGCCTCTGATGGGTATCATTGAGTTGTATGGTTCTGGATCTGCAGGTCTGTATGGTTTAGGAACTAAATATACGATAAAGGTAGGCAGAGGGGTGATGGGAGAACAGACGCCCCAATTGGCTCTCAGGCTGCTTGGGCAGCTCTGCATTTTCCAGGGGACTCAGCAAGCAGGGAAGATTGGTGGGGTGAAGGGAAACTTACCTATATGATTCAGGCTCAGCAGGTCTAATGAAGGTGGGAGGAGAGATGGCAGGTGAATGGTGATTCACCTGGGATAGCAGGCTGCTATAATAGGCCTTTAGAGCTGGGCAGATATCTATGCTCTATGCTGTTTTGTCTATTTCCCAGTCAATAATCCAACTATATAACTGGCTACATTTCATCTGGGCTACTCTTAAGTCTAATTAGCCAGCCCACATGGTCATTATTTTAAATTTCTTACCCCATGGCAGCTTCTCTTCTCTCTACCTTCTTTTTTCCTACCCCATGGTTCTCCTCTGACCTGCAACCAGGAACCCTGAACTACACCTGTGTCTCTTTTGCCCAACTATTGGATGTCAGCACCCTTATTCACCAGTCAGGGATACCTAGTGGGGGCAAGGTTACATATCATCACCTAGGTCTATATGGCATGTCAGGGAACAACCTGTATTTAGCACAGCAAAAGATCAAAACTCAACACCAGCCTACCTTTGATCCCCAATATAAAAGAGCCAATAGGATATGCAAAGGATTTCCACACATATCATGAATATGACATAAGAACTCCTTATACACATGGGAATTGATCAGTTCTCCAGCATGGATTGTCTAGTCAACCTGAGCCAGTTATTCTTTGTTTTTCTCCATCCTCCTATTAATCTTACTATAAAGAACTTTGCATCACAGTATTTATGGGAAGGGGATATAAGGACATAACAGAAAATGTGACAAATAGTCATGTGTACTGTATGTAGTAAAGACATTTAACCCATAGATATAAGCATTTTAATGCTTGATCCATCAGTGTCTGGTTGCATGGTATTATAGAGATCTTCGAGATTTTTTTCAGTTATAAATTAGACAAAACAATTCTTGCATCTTGGCAGTCTTATGAGGTGTTACTAGCCTGATAAAGGTAATAAGTAAAGATTGATATAAATATTTAAGGCAGAGTATGTAATGGATGTTGTTATTTATTCACTTCTTATTGTAGAAAAGTACACTTCCTCAAATATGTTTTTCTTTTTTTAGAATTTCATAACTGTAGTATTCTTTTATATGTGCAATGTACCACTCTACACATTACTACAAATGACGGTAGGGTGTCCTGTATGCATGGGTTTGGGGCTGTGAATAAATTTTAGTGAGAAGACTAGTTCATGAAAACTGCCCTCACAAATAATGAGAACTGATTTATTATCTTTATAAAGATATACACAATATTATGGCAAATAAAGCTTTCTTTCATTTCTGAATATCTGTGAATATTGTTTCACCCAAAGATGCTTCTACTAAATATTTAAGCATCCATAACATCATGCTGCTTTATGCCATTCTGCTGGTTAGGGTGTGAGTCTCTGCAGGGCTCTGAAAGATTCCAGCTTCATGGTGTGCAATCAATAAAATTTCCCAAGGCTCATGTTCAAAATGGCTCCACAGTGTTTTAAATGCTCAGTTAACTCTTTCTTGAAACTCTAAACTGTTTTTGAAGATTGTGCCCTGGATAGTCATTTTGAAGTGGGTCTTGTAAATCAACTAGCCATTTCTGCCAATGACTGGTCCCTTTTTATTCTCCATAAAGATAAGGCAGTCCTTGAAAATAAGAGTATCAGAGTCGCAGGCAAAAAGGGTTCTATGGTCTGAGAAAAGTCCCCAAACAAAAGGGATCACCGATAATTTGCATATGCACACAGCTGACTTGAAAATTCAGAGCAAATGTTTTGAGAACTAAATTACAGACCTCAGCCTAGGTTTGGAATAGGCTGTTGTACAATATTGATGATGTCAACATGAGCAGTCCTAGGAAGACTTTGAACACTAAACTGGTTTTAAAATTACAATCCACAGATAGCAGGCTATGCCTTGAAGCTTGGATTTAACCAAGTTTATCACTTGCTAAGACAAAACAGTTTAGTGTTGTCTAGAACATTTAAACAATGTCTCACTGTGGCAAGTTCAATGTACTCTTAGACGAATTACTTAAATATTGAAAAGTTTTCTACAACATTCAAAGAAATGCACAGGAATTACCATGCATTTTAGGACTTTAATATTATAAAACACTAAGCCATTCAGTGACATGTATCAAATGTCTAGGTTATCAATTACTATATGTATTTTCTTCAGATTTGTCATTTTTCTCTTTTTTCCCCCTCCCCACTGTCATTTTTCTTGGTTAAGTTTTTTTTTTTTTTGCTTTTTAAATTGTTGCTTCCTGGAAATATGGGACAAATTTCTTAGTTTTTGTTTCAAACTCCTCACTGTCCATCTCAATTCAAATAGGCATGCGTAGTCTTTTAATAACTACAGAGTTCACCTAGTGTCTTTTGCCTACACACGTTTCTTGCTGCAGATACACACTTCTTTGTCTTCATCAATGATGCCATTCTTATAGAGGTGCTGGAATATCACTCTTACCATTTCTCTTCTGACAAGCATACTTCTTCCTCAGTCATGATATATTTTTTTTGTCTTTAGCATTTTTCCTTTGTGGTCCACTGTGTTTTTTTCTATTTTCAGGCTTGCATTGAGTGGCACAGATAGTATTGTTCTCATAATAAAGTAGGGAGTATATCTTTTCTGCTGGGCTTGAATAGTTCACTTGGCTTTAATATCTGTTGAGAGTCACTTCTGGAGCTGGGGATTGCATACTTTAGTGTGTAAAACAAAAATTCCTATTCTCCCGTAGCATATGATCTCATAGCCCACTATCTAATCAGCTGTTTATATTGGCTTCATCCTGAAAATGAGAGATTTTATGTGTTGTTATTTATTTAATTTTAATTTTATTGAATTTAATTGTGTTTTTCTGAGCTGTGTGAGGCAGTAGAATGACACTGATATAAAAGAAAATGTCATACACATTTTATGTCATGCCTTTTGTTAATAATGAAAAGTAATATTTCTCATAAAAAGTTGTGGCCTTGTTGAAAGATGTTATTGAACTCAAATTCTCCTTATGATATAATATGATTTAGTATTTGTGTACATCTTTTATCTTCTTCATGTGAGCAAATGGAACAGAGATAATACACAGAAGTACCAACTCCCTGATTCCAATTTACTTTTCTCCATTTTGTGTCACTTGACGATAATTACAGTGACCACTAGGAAAAAGGTTATCTCATTTACACAGGATTTTTCTACTCTGCTGGTAACACATTTCTATTAATAGGGATTACATTTTTCATAGAACTGTGGTTAAGATATGAACTATAGGACCTTATTTGCAACATTTTTAAGGAAAAGAATTATAAAAAGATATTCCCATCATTGAAATATGAGATCTTGATGTGTCTACAAAGCTCTAATTTCTTGTAAGATTTTTAAATGTTGATAGTGGCAGTGTATTGTTTGGCTAAAGATCATAGCTTCAATTATTATTCACATAATGAATTGGAGTTATTGTAATTAATATGGATAAATATTTAAACTGTTATACTATATTCTTAAATTTCATGCCATTAATAGCGAAAGGGTTTTTTGTTTGTTTGTTTGTTTTTNNTTTGTTTGTTTTTGTTTTTTGTTTTTGTTGTTGTTGTTGTTTTGTTGGTTTGGTTGGGGTTTTTTTGGTTTTTTGAGACAGGGTTTTTCTGAGTAGCCCTGGCTGTCCTGGAACTCACTCTGTAGACCAGGCTGGCCTCGAACTCAGAAATCCACTTGCCTCTGCCTCCCAAGTGCTGGGATTAAGGGTGTGCACCAGTACTGCCCAGCTTACTAGCTAATGTTTTATCAAACATAAAAACCTGATGATTTTAAGAGAAATTCTTCAATGTGTGATTTTTTTTTTTTGTTAAACCAAGTTTTATGAAGAAGCTGAATGTAATTTTTAAAATGACAGGAAAAGAATATTAGTAATCAATTCAAAATTGAATGTTTTCTTTAAATATTACAGATATTTTGAAGATAGTACCAGAGTCCCAGATTTGCTAGCAAAACACTTTCGTGACTACAGTGTTTGTTTATACATAAAAAGCATGTGAAGTTTGCTTTTGACCAAGAATACAGACAAGAAAGAAAAATAAAAGATGTTGGAAAAAATAAAAAAACAAGCAAACTTTTAACTTCTGCTTCAAAATCAAGGTGGCCACTTGGTTTTAAACAAAGAATAAACTAGGTCATAAATGAGATCTGGATTTGTACAAAGCAGCAAGCAAGATGGTTGTTCACTTCTTTGTGAAGTCCTTAAATAGTCGACATATGAAATGAGTCATAAAGTTGATGAGTAGTCTCTTAAAAAGAGGATCGCAGCTCCAGTTCTCAAAATTCCTGCAGCGAGCCCTGAGGTAGGAAGGGGTTTGATTACTTAATTAGTAGTTTATGGATTTGGCTTGTAGTTCACAGGACTGCTAAAATTTCAGTTTAATTTTATCGTTAATCATAGATTTTATACCTGTCCATCAACATCCAAGGAAGGAGCTAAAACACTAACATATTTGCAAATTGCTTTGTAAACTCTCTGCTTACTGAGAAGAGTTAGAAAACACCAGGAGTAATGCTGTGGTCTAAGAGAGACTTGATATCCCCAAAGGGAAATTTCTTTTATGTATAAACCTTATGAACTTGATAAAATGCAAAAGACCCAGGGTTTGATTCCCAGTGCTCTAAAAAAGTAGAAACCCAAAATAACACTAAAGAAAAGGAAAGAAGAGAACAAAACCAGCAAGAGTTTGTCCAGGACAAGTGCGAGAAAAGAAGTAGAGACGGAATGCTCAGACAATATGGATATAATGGTTGATAGTTACAGTTTATAGCACTTTATCAATGTCTCAGAATGGAATACACTAGGTCTAGGAACTTTACTTCAGTGTAGGAATTTGGATTCTAGGACAAAAACCACAAGTCCAGTAAAAGATTTCCTCACTGACTATTTATCAGCTTAACTTGGAAACCACTATAATTTCAACTAATGAGAAAATAGATAAATAAATTATATTATACCCATACAACTGAGGTATAGCTGACAAAAAAAAATGTATTCATGTTTGTTCTGCTGATAGTTTCCTAGCTGTGCAGAAATATTTTAGTCAGGTAGACTTATTCATTAATTCCTAAGTCACTTCCTGTGCTATTGGGATTTATTTTTTTAAAGATTTATTTATTTTATGTATGTAAGTACACTGTAGCTGTCTTCAGATACAGCAGAAAAAGGTTCCAAACCTCATTCCAGATGTTTGTGAGCCAACATGTTGTTGCTTGGAATTGAACTCATGACTTCTGGAAGAGCAGTCACTACTCTCCAGCCCATGCTGTTGGAATTTTATACATACAGTTCTTGCCTATACAAGTATATTGCCTACATTTTTTTTCAATTAATTTCAGGTTTTTAAATTAAAGTCTCCGATATACATTAAACTGAGTTTTGTGTTGGTCAGAGGTAGGTTCACCTCTGGTTTTTTTTTTTTTTTTTTTTTTTTTATGTTTGTGACTATTATAAATAGAATTACTTTTCTGATTAATCTAATTTCCTCCTTTGTGGGGAAGCGGACTGTGCCAGGAAACTGTAAAGTTGAGTAGGTTCAGAAACTCTAGCATCTCACACCTGAGAACAGTAGGATTTTTCCCTGCTACTGGCCAGATTCCTGACCTGGAATATGCGACCACAGCTGTCCACATAAAGAACGTGACTGCCGGGCGTGGTGGCACACACCTTTAATCCCAATACTCTGGAGGCAGAGGCAGATGGATTTCTGAGTTCGAGGCCAGCCTGATCTACAGAGTGAGTTCCAGGACAGCCAGGGCTATACAGAGAAACCCTGTCTCAAAAAAAACAAAAAACAAAACAAAAAAAAAAGAATGTGACCAGTGGTCACAGCGCTGCTGCCTGAGTCTCCCGCAGAAGGCCCCACCCGCACTCTTGGACATTTAACCCCTGAGCTAAGCAGGACTTCTCCAGCTCCTACCCAGGGCTGTCCTCCTGTCCTCAGCAGGGTCCTGAGTTCACAGTACTCCTTAGACTTCCAGTGGAGACTGGATGCCCCCGAACTTGGGAACCCCTGACTCTTCTGCCTCACACTGCCTCGTTTCTCATCAGGGTTGAGGATCCTAGGCTGCATTCTCCCAGCCCCTGAGCAATGCATCCGTGCTTCCCACAACAACTGATGGTGCGACTTAGGATAAATGTAGTCTAATATTCTGAGCTTTGTCTGCTGGGAGTGGTTGCCACACCCCTGTGCCCCTGTAGCAGTGAAGCGCAGAACCTCCACACCTTTCTTGATTGCATATCTTTTTTTTTTTTCTTGATCAATTGTTTTACCTAAAACCCCTGGTGCTATATTAAATAGCAGTGATAATGGGCATGCATGCATGTATTAGTTTTGGAGGAAAATTTTTTCAGTGTTCCCCCATTCAGAATAAAGTTAGCCATGGCTTTGCTAGAGGAATTATAGAAGTTTTTAAGACCCGAGTCTGATAACTACAGCTCTAGTTGTACTGAAGTTTAGATCTTTATACTCTAGGCCCAAGAACCTAATACTGATCACTATAGACTGAGATTCTTGGAACCCAACGCCTATGTAAGAGTCAATTCTAGAAGGTTTGAATTACTTCAGCTGCCTAATGAGTTTACTTACTGATGCTGGAAGCTAAGGTTTATGCCTGCTAATTGCTGGGAACACACAGGTGATTTAAGACCAGAGTGATAGATAGGCTTGCATATCAGGTCCCTCATGCCATGTCTCTCTGCCTTTTAAAGCCTGAAACAACAGGTAAGTGGAGTGGCCCTGCCTTCTAGTCCCTAGGTTCTAGGTACTCAAGGGTACAGGATGGATAACATACTAGACTTGTTTCTCATGTGTCCACAATTCTAATCTGAGTAGAGAAGAGGATTCCAAGCAATTTGTTTATTAGCCTGTCTATCTATACTATGGGAAATTGAGAGAAATTAGAATTTGCAACTTCTTTTTTTTTCTCCAATTTTTATTAGGTATTTACTTCATTTACATTTTAAATTCTAGCCCCTAAGTCCCCTATACCCTCCCCCCCATCCCCTACCCACCTACTACCCCTTCTTGGCCCTGGTGTTCCCCTGTACTGGGGCTTATAAAGTTTGCAAGACCAAGGGGCCTCTCTTCCCAATGATGGCTGACTAGACCACTTTCTGCACATATGCAGCTAGAGACACGAGCTCTGGGGGTGTGGTTAGTTCATATTGTTGTTCCACCTATAGGGTTGTAGACCCCTTCAGCTCCTTGGGTACTTTCTCTAGCTCCTTTATTGGGGCCCTGTGTTCCATCCGATAGCTGACTATGAGCATCCACTTCTCTGTTTGCCAGGCACTGGCATAGCCTCACAAGAAACAGCTATATCAGGGTCCTTTCAACAAAATCTTGCTGGTGTATGCAATAGT
>NC_034593.1:54134280-54142605 GCF_900095145.1 Mus pahari
TGAATAGAACTGTAAAGGCTTGTGCTGTAAGATCGAGAATTGACAAATGGGACCTCATAAAATTGCAAAGCTTCTGTAAGGCAAAAGACACTGTCAATAAGACAAAAAGGCCACCAACAGATTGGGAAAGGATCTTTACCAATCCTAAATCAGATAGGGGACTAATATCCAATATATATAAAGAACTCAAAAAGACGGACTACCTTGAAATCTGAAAAGACCACTTAACAGAGATAATCTCAGAAAAGTCACATGCACTTGAGCTGTTATTTTCAGGGACAATCCTAGTTGCAACAGCAATGGTGATTTTCATGAATTTCCTGAGACCGTGAGAGAGAATGTGAAGGGAGAATGTGAAAATTCCTTTTGTCATAGCTCCATGAGTGGAGTCTTGTACTTTCTTGATATTTTCCTTCCAGGACTTCTGTGAGATTCTCATGGACGCAATCTCAATCAGATCCCACTGGAGGAAGGAGAGGAGTGGAAAGATTAACTACAATGAAACATATCCAGGGTGTTATGTATAACCAAGTAAAGACTTAGCCAAGCTGTATTCCAAGTCAGAGAATGTGTTGCTCAACCTCCAATTAACCCCAGTCTTCTAGTTGATTTCAGGGCACTTCCTTTTCCTATGCTTCCCTATCACAAGAAAGTGCATTGGCTTGCCAGTGAAAGGGCTTTAAGACAGACTCACTGAGAACATGCTGAGGGAAGGGCAATGGGAAGAGAAATTTGCAGCCATTGTTACCTGGTAAACATTGAAATTTAGTTTGCCTCAGTTACTTTTGTCTGACTTATGCATAGCACTTGAGAGTAATTACAAGGCATATTAAAAGGCAAACAAACCCTGAAGAGACAAGCATAGATCAGAATCAGACTCATAGGACGCAGATGTGAAAATGATCAGATGGAAAGAGATGGTAAACGGGAAAAGCAGAGAGATGGCAAATGTAAGAAAAATATCAACGGAAAATCCAAATCGACAGAAAGAAACATACATTTTATGAATCTGTCAATAAATGTCAGGGTCAAAGTAAGTTTAGATATGGGCACAGGGAAAAACTTTGTATTTTCAAACAGTCGAATGTAGAAAAATTTCAGCATTGAAATGCATATTCTCATTTTGCTAATTCAGCTGGGATTAAAGCACATTGCATAAATTTAATAACTCATGAATCCATAGATCAGAGTAATTTATACTAAATAGGAAGAACTTTGTAATTTATTGTGTATTTACATATGAAAATCTTAAAACTTTAACTATATTTCATAAGGAATGGAAATAAAGCCCATGATGGGACCTGTTCACTGATTTCTTTTGAATTCTAAAAATAAGTTGAGAAAGTAGTGTGTTCTAAAGACTACTTCCAATACTGAATTTGTATCTTATATTTTATCAAAAGCTTGGGTTTTATTAAATTTCACACTCTCTCTTCCATAGAAGAGAACTCTTTGCTCAATAAACAAGGATTTAATTTGTTTATTATTACAAATTCATGATGTATTTTTGTACTTTACAATTTTTACTGCTGTAGGACAAAGATCTACACAGTTAAAAGCAATGTTTGAGTTATTTATTAGAAATACATCAATCCAACTAACACCATCATCAGTCAGAGTTTATGGTCTTCCTCCACAATTTTCACGGTCCCTACTTAAGACAAGGACAATCTTTTCATTGTTCCATCCTCATCAAGTTCCCATTCCTTCTTTGAATTGAAATATTCCTGAAAGGCTCACCTTTGGATACAGAAATTTCCTTGTACAATCAACTGCAGGATCATTTACCATTTCCTCATCAATAGATGTTAACCATGGTTTCTCATGTTCTAGACAATGTTTACCAGGATTTTATTGCTTTCAGTCCATTAAACTAGTAGGCTTTGTCATTGCTAGAATGTGTTCATGGATCTTGATGAATCTAAGATTTTTACTAAATTCTTTCTTTTACCAAATATATCAATATTTTCTGTAGAGTCCATCCTTTATAAACCAACTGCTTCTAGGTCTTCCTAGTATCTGATTCTTCATAGAACTTAGCACAACTTATATTAATAATTTACCATGTAATTGTTTGATCTACATGTGAATATTCTCGTAGACCAAATGCTACATAAGGGAAAAGCTTACCTCATACTGCTCAGTCCCACCTCACACATATTGTCAGCATCTGGAATCTAGCAGTCATTTGACAAATAATTGCCAAAGCACCTCTAGTGCTTTTATAATATGTAATTAAGAGTTAATAAATTAGGTGCAGTACTATGCTAACTAAATTATAATTTAAAAGGCCTACAAATATTTTTGTGAAATATGAATGCATGTGTTTTAATTGATAAAATGTATTCAATTTTCACAATGCTTATATAAACAGTGAGAACAATTTGTATTTAAGTTTAAAACATGCTTAATTCTTCTAGTTTTATCCTCATGTGATTAAAATTGCCTTAGGAAGAAATTAATTCATGGAATTACTTTCTTAGACAGTGAGAGGTAAACTTAGTGTTTCTTTACCTTTTTATAAATTTGCCATTTTTGACTTTCTCATTCGAAATTCTGCTCAAAAGCATTTAACTTTTATGCCAAGCCATCACCAAGATGGAAGAAAGAGTTCTTATTGCGTCCTATGAAGTGATCTGAGACTTACCCATACATTTTGGTTTTACAGAAATTTAGCTTTAAAGTAGAAATGACATTTTTTTTTAAATTAAAACAATCACCCCCCCCTCCACACACACACACACACACACACACACACACACACACACACACCTGTGGAGTGGGGATAGGGATCAGGCTATATGTGTGCCTGTGCAACAGCAGCCATGGAGAGGTCAGAGGACAGTTTTCTGGATTTGGTTCTCTCCTTCAATGACCTGAGTCATGGAGATAGCAGTCAGGTGGTCAGGCATGGCAGCAAGCTTCTTTACCTTCTGAGTCCTCTGACTTAGTGCCCGTGGAGCTTTAGGATTCTCTTTGATTATTTTTAGTGACACTGAAATCTATGAGTGACTCCACTTGTTTAAATATTCACACATTTCCAGAATCGTTTTCAAACTGATGCCACATTACAATCACCCAGGGAGTTTTAAAGAGTACTGATGTCTGGGTTTCATTCCAGACTAAATAAATCACCATCCTTTTGCCTGAGGCTCAGGCATTAGTGTTTTCTAAGAGCACTCCAAGGTACTGTCAAGACTGAGACTAATGCTTAGAACAACAAGGAAAGAATAGAAATTTCATGTAGTGGCAAGACCAGAGGGTGAGAAAGCACATTTATCTCTTTTCTCACCTAAGTCTTTTTGGAAATGTAAAAAAAGTAGATGACAATGATGATGATAAAGTATGTCAGTTCTGAAAAAGAACTAATATCACAGCTCCATATACATTAAGGCACTTAAAAACTAAAAGTAGATCTTCTTCATTGACAACAGAATCATCCTACAGAAAGATCACAATGTGTGATAGAAGAGATATGAGCTCAACTTAAATTAATAGAAACATGAAATGCCACATTCTTAATACATGGGATGGGAAATTCATTCCTAGTTTCTATTTATTAGTTACTGTGAGAAAATACTTGAAGAAAAAGGTAGGGTTTAAGCTACATCATAACTCTACAAATTGCACTGAGAGAAGCAGAGGGGAAGGAGGAGATAAATACTCGAGCTACACCAGAACAATGAATCGAGGGAACCAGGCTCAGAGAGGGCATGATGCTTGGCACTTCCAGTTACAGGGGAAAACATCCCACCAGGTTTTCTATCATTCATTATGCACCACAAGCCTCTAGTCTAAATTCCATTGATAAATGATCGTAAGAAACATACCAGGATGTTTTTACCCCATTTAAAAATCTGATCCCTGAAACACTGTACCACCAAACAGACAGCATACACTAGCTGATATGGGGCCCCCAACACACATATAGTAGAGGGCTGCCTGGTCTGTGTTCATTCAGAGATGATGCACCTAACCCTCAAGAGACTGGAGGCCCCAGGGAGTTTAGAGGTCAGGCAGGGTGGGGCATGGGGACATCCTTGTGGAGACAGGGGGGTATAGAGGAAGTATGAGATGTGGAACAGTTGGAGGTTGGATTGGGAGGGGGGATAAAATATGGAGTGTAAAAAAATAAATTAACTTAAAAAGTAAAATAAAATCTGCTCTTGATGGAGATGGTTAGGTCTTCCCTCTCACTGAAAAGTTCCTTAGGATTCCAAGAATACTTCAATTTTGGAAGCTCAGAAGTGAAAGAAAAAAAATCACAATCAAAACCAAAATGCATAGCTGACAAAAATTAAAACTACAATATATAGATATAGCTAACTTCATAGAGAATAAATTAATTTGATAGAGAATTGAATTTAAGACCCAGACATAAATCCACATACTTATTGGCACTTTGAATTGATGAAAAAGCCAAAAATATACATTGGGAAAAGACAGCATCTTCAACAAATGGTGTTGGTCAAACTGGATGGCTGCATGTAGAAGAATGCAAGTAGATCCATACTTATGACCCTGCATAAAACTCTAGTCCAAGTGGATCAAGGAACTCAACAAAAGAGGTGATACAATGTACCTCATAGGAGTTAACGGGAAGGATAGCCTTGAAATTATTGTCATAGGAATACAAGTAGTTTCAAGTTTTTGTGATTGGCATATTTCACTTAGGGTAAAACCTTCAAGGTTTATGTATAGTATATCATGTGCCCATAACAGGAATGGACAAAGAAGTGGTCTCAAAGTTCCAACATCAATATCATATTGAAATACTTCTCTAATACTCACTTTCATCCTTTGTAAGGTTTTTTTTCTATCTTTCACATACATTACTATTTTTATTCCTGTATAGTACCTTAATACATACGTGAAGGAAAACATACACCTAAATAAGTAAGTCTTATGACTGAGTATGAGCATCTTTCATTTTTGCTACATCAGCAGTATCAATTTGGGACGATTTTGTCTCTAGGATATGTGTGACAGTATCTGTAAACAATTTGTTGTCATAAGGGGTGGGGAGGCTAGTACTGACATCTACTGGGTCCACACCAGGAATGTGACAAAGCATCAAAGTTAACAGAGATCTAAGTATTCATGGATAGAGAAAACAGGTGATTTTGTTCCTTCAAATATTTATTTATTTTTATTTTATGTGGTTAGCTATTTTTGTCTACATGTTTCTTTACACACCACATATGCCTGCAAAAAAACCAGAAGACGGAATTGTATTTCTTGGAATTGGAGTTCCAGACTGTAGTTAACTGTCGTGTGGTGGTTAAGAACCAATTCCAGGTCCTCTGTAAGAACATTAAATTAACAGCAATCTGTAGTACTTAGTTATCTCTTAACTCTTGACTACTTAGTAATCTCCCTAGTTCCCTAGTCAGAGGAATTGATTCATCTGTTTTCCCAAGACTGAAGTACAACAATGCTGCAGTCAGTCTCACTCTGGGCAGTGTAGTTTATAGTAGCACTCACTAGCTCAGAAGATTCTCTTAGCTGGAATGCAACTTGGCAGGACAAGTCACACATACCCCAACATCACAAGAATTTAGACTGGATTGGTCAGAGTATCCTTCTAGCGTAGCTCTTCTTACTCCAGAGATAAGTAAAATCCAGAAACAAACAAGGCAAGAATTGTTGAAGACTTGACAATGAGGTATTTTGTAGGCAAAAGCACTTACAATCCAAGCTTTTCTTACTATCAGACTTTCCTTTTATTCTTACTCATAGCCTCACAAAAATTATACGCTGCTAACAATAATTGTATTACCCACATTATACATGCTCAAATCTGTACATTTTCAAATTGCTTTAACACACTTTATTTCCTCTAAACTACACATGCACACCTGATATCAGACAAGGTGTTTTTATATCTGTTTGTTGGCACAGTGTACTGAAAAGCACAGTGTCTAAGTATCTTACTAAAAATCGTAATCTATGCCTGACAGAGTGGGATGGGAACCTTGGTGTTTCAGTTCCTATTTCAGTAAATTTTGAAATGACTTCTCAGCTTTACTTGACTTTGGGGAAAAAAAATGCAGAAGATGGAAAACAAATGATGTCTGCAGGCCCCAGCACATGACCTCCAGTCCACATTGTACGGCTGTTATCTGAGTAACAGATACCTTTTCTCCTTTGATGTTCTTTTATCTACAAAAGGAGGGAATTGGATTAGGCGGTATCTAAACTGGACGCTAGCTTAAATGTCAGTCTTACTAAGTCATGTGACTTTAAGGCCATATTACAAGCCAGAGTCAAAGAAAGGAAAACTATTCAGTTATCTTAAAATGGTTTTTATGTAATATTTGTTAATTTAGAACTTGCTTGTGTTCAGATTTCATATGGGTAGGGTGAGCAAATCGGCTTACAGCTCTGGTCTGTGCTTTGGCACTGTGTCTGTTGCTCATGTCTTTATAGCAAGGATGAAGTTGGGCTCTGTAACCCAATAAGTGAACCTAAAAATATATAAATAGTCCATATATATATATATATATATATATATATATATATATATATATATAGCTTGTAATCCCGACACTTGGGAGGCAGAGCCAGCCAGATTTCTGAGTTTGAGGCCAGCCTGGTCTACAGAGTTCTAGGACAGCCAGGACTGCACCGAGAATCCCCGTCCAAAAAAAAAAAAAAAAAAAAGATGATATAAATAATCTAGCTGAAAATAAGCAAGTAATATGAATAGACATTTCTCTCTAGAGGGCATACATATACCAACAAATGAAATGATGTCCAACAATATGAGCAATTTAGAAAGTCTAAGTTCAAAAATAAACTATATCTTCATACACATTAGGTTACTTCTACTTAAAAATGGCAATTACATATGAAATGACAAGTGCTAGCACAATTATGAAGAAAAGGAAACCAAAGCACATTGTTTTTGAGAATGTAAGAAAAATGTTATAGTGATTTTTCAAAAATTTTAAAATGTAATCAAGTTATCATCCAGGAATCCCCTTGTGACAGTATTCACACAATAATTGGTAACAATGTTTGGAAGAGGCAGTCTGTGCACTTGTGTTCACAGTAACTGTATTTTCTGTAGCCAAATGAGGGCTCACCAAATGTCTGTGGATAAACCAAATATGAAGATATGTACAATGGAATGTTGCTCAATAGGTAAAAGGCAGGAATGTTTGAGTGTAGAGTTCAGGATTAGAGTGCTTGCTTCATGTACATATGGCCCAGATTTGAATTTAAATATCATATGGGAAAGGATAAAAAGGAAGAGAAGGAGGAAGGGAAGTAAGTAAATGAATCGGACAAGAAGTCTGAGGGGAAGAAGAGAAGGGAATAAAGGAAAGAAATGAACATGAACACATGATATATTATCTATAAGTCTTGAGGATTTTACACTGAACAAAATATGCCAATCACAAAGAATCAAAACTGCTTGGGTTTCATTTAGTTCAGTCCTCTGTATCTCAGGTACTCCAACACTATGCTGCAGTGTTTCTATCAATCAAATGATCTACTGGCTTTTCATCTTTATATATGTTCAAAGGAGGCTTTAGATTTCATTGTCACGCTTTTACAAAATTTTAGCTTTCATTGATATTAATCAGTGAACCTCTGGTCATTAATATAGAAAATCTTGACAGCATAGGACAAACAGGGTTTTGAAATAAAACAACCTGAACTCAATCTTGTTTCCTTCCCTTTCTTTGGGTTTGAGAATGCAGATGAATTATTTGTCTTTTCTAAGGTTTCCGCTGGTGAAAGTCAAGGTGTTACAACTGCCTGATGAAGTTGCTAGGCAGAAAAAAAAAAAAAAAAAGCAACTCTTCAGTATGATTCTCACAACACAGGCTTTGACTGACAAACTACTGTTATTATTAATAACAGATCTGGCAAGGCAATAATGCATGTTACTTAGAATACTTTTCATAACTTTATAACTGGGTTAAAATCTTCACTATCCTAATATTTTATCATCTAAACAGCTTATAATTCTGAGGAGATGAATGAGGAAAATAATTTAGATGAATAATTCTGATGAACTGTGTCATGAAAGAAGTAATGATTAAATAGATCATTATTAGTAAATATATTAAAAGCCAATTAAGTAGAACTCACTAAATGGATCCCGAACTATAGCCAGAGCAGATGAGAACTAGCATATAAAATGTAAGTCTTGACAGAATTAAGATATGGAGACTCGACTGCCGGGGAAAGAGCAGACTGGTGAGGGGACCCGCAGCAGCTGGACCCGATCGTCCTGCGCCTCTCCTGCCCAGGAGGGGTGTTCGCCTGGCGGCTGTCCGCAGGCTGATCCAGCGCCCAACACCTTGCCCCCCC
>NC_034593.1:54142616-54144067 GCF_900095145.1 Mus pahari
AAAAAAAAAAAAAAAAAAAGATATGGAGACTCCTCTAGCCTTAAATCATTGATGAGCTTTTGTGGATCTTTAGGTCCTTGGTGTCCTTGACCTTTGATATTTTGAGACTTGCAATGTTGTAGTGCATGCTAAGAATATAAAATAAACATTAGAAAGTAGAACAAACTTCTTGAAACATAACAGACTTTTAGGAGGAAATACTATGTAGGTTCTGGATCTAAGTGAGAGACAGAAATTTTACAGAGTGGTTAGGAGACATAATCACAGTAGTTGCAAGTCAAAATTGGGAAGTTGGGAGGCAACTTAAAAATTTGTTCATCTAGTGAGGAAATATGAGTATCATTGAAACAAAAGGCTCTGTTCCACACCAATCAAGCCTCTTTTTGTTTTTAAGAATAGGATAACTTGCCAGCCAGTGGTGGCACATGCCTTTAATCCCAGCACTCGGGAGGCAGAGGCAGGCAGATTTCCGAGTTCAAGGCCAGCCTGGTCTACAGAGTGATTTCCAGGACAGCCAGGGCTATACAGAGAAATCTTGTCTTGAAAAACCAAAAAAAAAAAAAAAGTTATTTAATAGTTTTGATTTATATAAGACAAGTCTAACTACAAGTAGAGACGACAAATGACCTTTTCTGTTTTCTCCCAATCTCATGTTTATAACTTGAAAAAAATTTATTGTTAACATTCTGCCAATAGTAATGCTAAATTCATAAATCTTTTAAATATAGGTAAGTTTTTAGGCAATAGTACAGCCATGGTTGAAAGCCTTATGTACTCAAGAGAAAATTGTGTTCCATGAAATTTTAATAAACTAAACAGTGCTATTTCTTTGAAGAAATAAGATATACTAAATAAGAATGACAGGAATTCCAAGGAGAAGCACTGGAAAGAGACAGCGTTTGGCATGTTCATCTTTCAATGAGCTGGTAGGAAAAATATGGTAGCTTATTATGAAATCTTAGAGTGGAGAGATTCCATCACACCAAAACTGAAGCAGCTTATCATTTACCTATCTTCCATAAACTAACATCATAATTCTCAAGTCCTAACTGCATATATGTTTTAAAAGTTTAATTAACTGACAACTTTTTCGTAGTTTCTCTTTCTAGTGAAATACAGAAAATATGGATCATATTTAAAAGTATGATTTTAGTGCAAAGTCATATTCTAAATGTGGTTCTAAGTGGAGAAGTCAGGATGGATTCTAGAGACTTGCACAAAGACATTAAATGGGAAAAATGAGAGTGTCTGTCTTTTCTCCTCCAGTCTTGTTTCTGGCTCGACCTCCCTTCGCCTCCCTCTTCCTCCTTCAAGCATGCTACTACTTATGTAATCGCTACCTTCACAAACTGATTCTTTCTTTCTTTCTTTCTTTCTTTCTTTCTTTCTTTCTTTCTTTCTTTCTTTCTTTCTTTCTTTCTTTCTTTCTTTCTTTCTTTCTTTCTTTTTTA
>NC_034593.1:54144382-54145996 GCF_900095145.1 Mus pahari
GGTTTGGTGGCTGATGATGTGATGGATCTTCAGGTGGGGTAGTCTCTGGATATTCCATCCTTTCATCTTAGCTCCAAACTTTGTCTCTGCAACTCCTTTCATGGGTATTTTGTACCCTATTCTAAGGAGGAATGTAGTATCCACACGTTGGTCTTCCTTCTTGGTTTTCTTGTGTTTTGCAAATTATATCTTGGGTATCCTAAGTTTTTGGACTAATACCCACTTATCAGTGAGTGCATATCTAGTAACTTCTTTTGTGATTGGGTTACCTCACTAAGGATGATATTCTCCAGATACATCCATTTGCCCAAGAATTTCACAAATTCATTGTTTTTAATAGCTGAGTAGTACTCCATTGTGTAAATGTACTATACTTTCTGTATCCATTCCTCTATTGAGGGACATCTGGGTTCTTTCCAGCTTCTGGCTATTATAGATAAGGCTGCTATGAACATAGTGGAGCATGTGTCCTTATTACCAGTTGGAAGATCTTTTGGGTCTATGCCCAAGCTGATTCTTTCAAACCTATGTCTACAGTGAATATTCAATGCAATTTAAATTGTAAAAAGTAAACTGTGCTTTTAGTATAAATGTTTAATATATTTGAAAAAGAAGGCAAGAAGGGAGGAGGAGGTGGAAGATGGGATGAGTAAGGAGAATGCGACAGACAGATGTCTGCATGCAAGCATCACAGAGACAGACAGGAGCTTGGGAGAGGGGGAAGAAAGGGCAGGGGAAGCTGCAGAGAGGTGTCTATGGCACATATTTATAAATAATCCATGAGAACTTTAAATTATGGAATCTTCTGAAGAAGTTGGTATGCTAGAATCACTTCTCCTAACCTGGCATAAAATTAGAAATCAAGAGATTAACTTGTTTTCTGTCCAAAAATTTAAGCTTGGGGTTTGAGGAAGATTCTATGGTCAAAGAATACACTTTGAAAAGTACCACCAAGTTCTGTCACTGTGAGATTGTGGGGTTGGTGGCATGGAGCATGGTTCCTGGAAGGAATAGGGAAGATTTCAGTTTGTTCATAGAGAGCTGTTAAGTGGCAGTTATAATTGGAACTAAAGATATACTCTTTTTCCAGTTATACTCTTTGAAGACTGAGATGTGTCCCCATTTCAAGCTGAAATATTTCTAAAGTCATATATATATATATATATATATATATATATATATATATATATATATATGCCAGTTCTAAAGAAGCAGTAAAAATGAGTTCTCTTCAAAATTAATAAACATTCAGGCTTTGTGGTACATGCCTATAATTCCAGCTTTTATGAAAAGGAGGCTAAAGGATCTGAAATTCAAGGCTGGGGCTGCGGAAGTAGCTTAGTGGTTAAGGGAAAGCACTATTGTTCCAGAGGATTAAAGGCTCAGTTCTCAGCACTACTATCTAGGAGTGACTCCAGCTTCAGAAACGTTCTAGCCTCTTGCCTTCTCCAGTGCCTGGAATGAATGAACACATACCCTTAAACACAGACACAGACACACAGACACAGACACAGACACACAGACACAGACACAGACACAGACACACACACATATATATATAGTGCACTATATATATAGTACTATATATATATATATATATATATATATATATAT
>NC_034593.1:54146056-54167979 GCF_900095145.1 Mus pahari
TGTGTGTGTGTGTGTGTGTGTGTGTGTGTGTGTATTAAGTGCCTTCTCAAAACAACCAAAAGAAATAAGACAACATCAAAATAACACAGGACATAGTTATATCACTATTACTTCCTAAGTTTCCTAAGAGAAGTATACTGATTTTACCAAGGTATTGTCATTATGTATTTGATTTCTCTTATATCAAAATATAAACATAGAATGTCTTACTGTGACTTTGATGAAAGAAAAATGTCTACTCCAGTATAGTTAGCTATTTCAGTTTGTCCAGGACTGATGGATTTCTCAGAATGCTGAAGCTTCAGTTCTAAAACCAGAGCCGTTGGCTTCCTTAACACTTAATGTGAGAGAGAAAAAAAAATATTTCATTTTCTAGCTCGTTTAACATTTATTGAATGTCTTTAAATTTAAATACACTGTATGAAACATGAATATATATATAACAGGTGTTCTCCAGAGAAATAAAAAGAGGTGGGAACAGTGAAGTTTTTATAATAGACACACATCACCTACACATCTTGCTGTGGATTTAGAGGTGTGGACATGTTATTCACTATGGTCCTCATCTCTGAAGTCTTACTAGGTGTCTAGTGTTCTTTTAAATACTATGGGCTCATATAAAGTGGGTGCTAACACTTGCTTTTCCCTGTCCTTTACTTTATGAGGAGATAGGAAAAACCTCAGAATATAAAGAATCACAATTTCTAAGTTTTCAGAAAAGCTGACCTTTGGGAGTGAGATGATGTGTTTCTGTTAGTTTGAATTTTTCTATTAGTTAACGGATTTGATTTAGTCATCTAATTTCTTTTTTGATATTTTTATTGGTTATTTATTTATTTATATTTCAAATTTTATCTCCCTTCTTTCCCCTCCACAAACCCCCTATTGCCTCCCTAATTATTTAATTTCTTTGATTACTACTTTCTCTAACTCTGAAATGAAATGGTTAACATAGAGAATCCTTGGGTTTCTACCTTTCTAAACCTTTAGTCTTGTGAGTTTTGGATACGGCCACCTCATATAGATTTTGAAAAAATGTAGTTGCAGTTGATCATCCTGTAGGTGCTGGCACATCATTCTACATACTCAAGAGCCTGAAGTGGGGAGTGAGGACCATGTGTAATCTAAATCCTTTCTAACACAAAAGATCATTATGGAGAATGTTTGCATCCAAGGACTGGAGACAAGTAACAATTCTGCTGTTTGATTCCAAAGGCTGCTTAGATATTGTGCTAAGTGAAAATTCCTGTCATTAGTGGCAAATGAGAAGGAACTGAATAGTCAAAACTATAAAACAAAACAAAAAATTGTCCATATTACTAAAATCAAGATAATCTCTCTGTTTGAGTGTTTTGTTACCCAAATAAACACTCTGTATTTGATCTGTTAAAGGTGCTTCAAGTGGACTGGAGACATTACACAGAAAATACACTTTCTAAAAATAATGTAAGTTACAAAATTTAGACTATGTGCAAGTAGCTCAAGAGACTGTACTCTTGAGCGCCTAATTGTCTTTAACTAATGACTCCAACTTTGCCATGTTTCATTTCATGCCTTAACAGCAAGAGCCAAATTCTTCAGCTGAGATTTGAATTGTTTAATATAAATCAGTGTCCTGGAGCTGCTCTAACTACTAAGGGAGGCCCATTATCTCCACGCTCTGTGTCTGGCTTCTCTGCTAAAGGCTGGTAGGATGGCAGATAAGAAAAAACTAGCTGAAGGCATCTAAGTGTTGAAGAACGTTCTGAATCACAATCACAGCCTATTCCTTATATGCTTTCTGTAGTCCAAGGCCTACAAACAAGATCTGTCAAGGGATAAGGGTAGTAATCACTGGACAGACATAATTTTGTATATAACTTGACATCTTGATATAAACAATCTCTCTGCCTTTAATAGTGTCAAATAGAGATAGCATAGAGTAGATAGGTAAATTTTGCCACATAGAAACCTTAAAATAGGAAAATTTCACAAAAATATCAAAATTTCTGTCTTATCCTTACAATACTGGGATCTTCAGGTATCTAGCACATAGCCTTTTATTTAGCATTTGCTTAGAGAAAGCAGCATATGTGCTCCTGGGCTGTGTAGTTTTATATCTGCTTCGCTTCAAATAGCTCTTCCTCATAGCCCATAGACACGTAAGTAGGCCTTTCAAAAGTTTCATTTACTCATTCAACAAATATTTGTTTGTTTTACTTTTTGGGCCCCAGGAATACTTTAGTGAACAAAACTGACAATTTTCCTGGCCTTCTTTAGCCTTATATTTTAGTAGAGAGAGATTATAGCTAGCATAATCAGGAAATTATACAGTATAGCCTCAAGAGATGTGTACCATGTTTATATATGTTATGTTTATATTTATTTATATACATTACACTGATGGTAGCTGAAGAAGCTTCTGGTGATAAAGGTACATTTTTGAGTCTAATTACCTGGTGGCCCCTCTGGGGATAAGATTAAGTGAGGCAGGAGCTGTGCACAGGTTCTCAGGAAAAAGGATAGTGGACAAGGCCTTTCTTCTTGAAGAGCTAAAGGGTTTGTGTTATGCCTGAAGGATTTTTTTTTCATTTTGTTGTATGTGAAATGGATCTCTCATGTGGTATATCTAATGCCCTTGGAGACTTGATGCTTTATCTCTGTGACTTCTCTGAGAAGCAAGAAATAGAAAAAAAATAACCATTTAAAAGGAATTAATGTATCACAGGAAATTTTTGTTGTTCTTAACAACAAGAATGTTAACTGAAATTTCTCTTATAGGTTTGATGGATGAAGACAGGCACAGGAGAGTTGGGTTTTTGTTGGAAATAAACTGTGGCCACACTTCCCTGGGGATATTTTGATTAAGAGGTCCCTTTCCAACCCTTTCTGGGAGCTCTGGGCACTTACCTTTGGTTCTCATCAGTAGTAGCTACCTCTTCTGCTCTAAGATGGCCCTCACATGGTAAGTAGATCATCTCTTTGGTTTCACTGACTAACAATACTGCTGTGCACTTGAATTGTTTTTAAGGATCACTGTAGTCATGTTTTTTTCTTCAGTTTTTTGATAAGTGAGTGTTTGGGGGACTCCAGAGGGGCTTCTTTCCGTTCATTCCTCTTAAGATCTCTGCGGAGCTTTCCTTCTGGAGGTGAGAAGCCCCAGAAAAGAGGGTCTTGTCCTTGTTGGTAAGCACAGATAAAAACAGGACTCATCATACAATATTGAGTCACTTTCCATTAATTTCTCCAGCCTTTTGACACTAATTGCTATCTGGCTTCCTATCATCTATCTATCTATCTATCTATCTATCTATCTATCTATCTATCTACTCATCTGTCTATTTATCTATCCATCCATCTATCTATCATCTCATTTAGTTGTTGCTTTTCTGTTTTTTGTTTATTTGTTTTCAAGAATTCTCTACACTCCCAGTACTGAGGACTAAATCTATTGTTTTATACACTCTAGGCAAGCTAGGTATCACTAAGATACATCCTCTTGCTTCATATTCATCAAACCTGTACTTGCTTTGGAAAGTCCCACATTAACAAACAGCTCCAGGACTAGTGAGGAATTATATTATCCTTGCTTTACATTCCTAGCTGCCATCTAGTATTAAAAATCTCCTGCAGTGCACATGACATACTGCTTTGCTAAAACTAGTTGAACTGAATGCGTAAAACTTGAGACCATTTCTCTGGATAGAAGACCTTTTGGTAAGTTTAAATTATAGATGATTTGATTCAAGCTCATTTGGGGATGGTTTACAGCAAAGGAAGTTTCTAAGATCTAAAGAAACCTTAGCAAGAGATTCAACTTTGGGGCCTGGGGTGAAAACTCAACTGGTAAAGCGTTTGCTTTGTAAGCATGAAGGTCTAGAATTGATCTCCGGAACACATATGGAAAATCCTGATGCACTGCACAGAATTGCAATAACAGCATTGGAAAAAGAGAGACAGTCAGAGTTCTGAGGTTAAGTAGGCAGCTTCTCCAGCATCATCAGCAAGCCCCAGGGTGATGAGAGACTTTGTTCTAGAAAGCTAACTTAACGTAAATGGGAGCTAAATAACACCAGAGTTGGACAGCACTTGTAAACAAACAAAATCTGTGTTTCCATACCCATTCCTCATTCCATCACACACACTGGAAATTCAGTCTCTGATATTTGGTGGCTTTGGGGATCTATTTCAAAAATAGGTGTTTGCCTAAAGTCTCTGAGCATATTCTCAACTGAACTTCCGGTGGCTGCACACTGAGATGGTATGTGACTATCTTTGTCCTCTGGGTTTAATTGGAGGTATGTAGCTTCTTAGTTTGTATATGTGTACACCTCTTTTCAGTATATGACGTTTATATGGCATTATGATTTTAACTTAATGTCATAATTACAAAATTCATCCCCTAACTGGCATTTGTGATTCTATGACATAAACTAACCCTTAAAACAATGTCTTTAAACAAACAAGCAAAATCTTCCTTTGGAAAATTAAGCTTTTAATGGTTTGAGGATACAAGTTTCAAAAAAGGCAAACAAAAGAATACAACACAGAATATAAAAGCTAAGTTCTTATGGGCTTTTTAATATTATAATGTTCTTAAAATGGCTGAAATGAATTAGGTTTAGTTTAAAGTTTACCTTTTTGCTGACTTTCATTAATGAGAATTTGGCAGTATGAAGTATGATTACAAGGACTATTGTGCAATACCAAAGATACAGTGCTTCGAACTGATCTTGCAGCCAAGCAAATGAAGTTATGTAAAGTGGCATTCCATTACTATTGATTGACTGTGCCATTTTAGTACTGATACTGCATCATAGGGATAAGGTTAGAATGACATTTTCTGCACTTTAATAAACACAAGATTAGCAAACAGCCACTTTATGTGGATATTAGGGTAAAAAATAATCTGGAAAATAGTGATTTAAGACAATAAAAGACTATAAAATCAAATGCTTAATTATTTTTAAAGAGTTTAAACTACTGCTATAATCATAGTTATAGTATTTATAGCACAATATAGCATTATTTTATACTTCTAAAAGTACTTAACATCACCAGTGAGTACTGGAACCTAGAGTGAACCTTATGGAAATAACCAACCCTTATCTGTTTGGATTTAAGACCCACTCCATGAGATGGAGCTCATGCCCAACACTGCACAGGTGAGCAAGAACCTGAGAATAAATAGACCATGGATATAGGAGAAAGCAAACACTATGGTTTTTCCAAAGAAACAAATCAATAGTAACAAAGCAATAAAATGACTCATTGACGTTCTGCTATAACTATATGTCAGTGTCTCACTCAACCATCATCACAGAAGCTTCCTTCTGCAGTAGATTGAAACAAGTAGAAAGATCTACAACTGGACAATCTGCAGAGAGTGAGAGACCTTGGAACACTCAGTCCTCAGTGATATGCCTTCATCAAAACCCTCCCCTAAAGGCTCAAGGAGCTATGCAGAAGAGGAAGCAGAAAGATTGCAAGAAACATAACGTTGATACCAAGGAGACAAGGTTTGTATGAATAATGGAACTAATGCACAAATGAACTTACAGAGACTGGAGCAGCATGCATAGGTCTGTAAAGGTAGATCCAAACCAAATGGAGGCTGCAGTGCTCATATCTTTAGCCAAGAAGCAATCTCCAATTGATAACTGCTCAGAAAATTAAAAAAAATATTGTTTCTCCAAAGGAACTCACATTTAAGGGCAGGCCCCAATGCATAGTAATAGATGGCCAATACAAAACAAACTCAATAGTATTTCTGCATATTACTTTTTGTCTCATACTGTTTTGATTGGGCATTTTTAACCTTATTGCTCTTTTGCTTATATATAGTTTTCCTGATTGGTGCTTTCTTTGTGTGTGTGTATGTGTGTCAGTGCATATATAGTTCATATATATTTTCCTTGTTTTTACTTTTGTGTGCTATTGTGTTTGATTATTTTTATTCTTTTTTTTAATTTGTGAATTAGTTTCCTTAAGAGAGAGGAAGAAAGAGTTGGTAGGGTGGGAAGATATGGGAGGAAATGAAAAGGAAAACTATGATCAGAATATATTGGATACAATATGTTATATTCATTAAAAAGTATATCACAATGAAACCCATGTTCTACAACTGATGAATGCTAAAAGAAATCACCCATGAAGTTAGTATAGAGCTAAATGTATTTATGATATGAAATCATATGCTCATGGTATTGCAACTCATGGATCCTAAGGGATATTCTCAAGCTATAACACTTTGCTAAGTAGGATTGTGAACTTCATTTTTAGTCCCAGCTTTCAGGAAACTATAGCAACACAACAGTATAATAATTGCAACTTTAAAAAAATCATTTAAAGTCCACCAAGCCACAGAATAAATTTATAGTAAGTAAATTTCCCACTTGGATGACTTTTTAGTAGTTCACAGACTTTGAGACTTGTTATAATATAATATGTACAATATCCTTGTGAGGAAACAGGAAAGCAACATTCCTAAACACCACCATTTTTAAGTGAATCACACACAGGTCCTGATGTACTAGGCAAGATCTGCACCACTGAGCCTTCCTCTAGTCCTTACTCCATATTTAACTGTATCAGTATGGAGTGGATGGTGAGGATTAAATGTATCACATATCACTGTAGTGAACGATGTCCCAGTTGGCCGCCATTGCATCTCGGAACAGATGAATCTGTGATGTGGAGAATGGTTCTATGCATTGCACAATGTTTAGTAGCAACCTAGCATTTAGATCTCTGTAGCAATGAATGCCCCAGTAATAAAGACTACAAGTGTCTTCAGGTACTACCAAAGTCACTAAGAGATAGCAACAAAAGCACTTCTCATTTTTAGTCACTATTGTAATTTGCTTAGATTCCCAGGGAACTGCAATTGTAGAAAACTGAAGGTCTGTTTTTGCCTTTCCCTCTAACTTGGTGCTTATACCAGAGTCTGAAAAATAAGGTTAGATTAAGGTGGCCAGTGTATTAGGAAACATGGACTTTAGTGATAACAACCCCCTTCCTATCTTTTTCAGAGTAAAGATGATCTTGACAAGACAAAGGTAAAATTGTGTAAGATATCAGACATCACTGTGCTTTAGGAATGAATGGCACACTAAACTAAAACTATAATCAGATGAGAGCATTAAAAGGATTATCCCTTTTGTATCTGTGTGTAACAAACAGAACTCGGTAAAGTAAGTCCAGAGGAACTCTCAGGGCTTCTTGGCAAGCACCAACACTCTCAGGAAAGACTGTAATCATTACCCTGAGTTTTCTTTGTATCTCCTTAGTAGAAACTGACATTAAAGAGTTATCAAGTATGATTAAGGAATGATGGTTATTTTTTTCCTTTGTATTTTGTGAGAATTTCACTGCTTGTGTGCAGCATCTCTAGAATTGTTATTACTTACCCAAGTTGTTTCCTTGCCACTAGGATGAGAATCCCAGCTTTTGCCCTCAGCTATTTAACAATGCTCATACTGACAGGTTGTTTTCTTCACTCTGATCTGTCAAATGCCTTTGCAGTTTTGGCCTCTCCTTCTAGGATGCTTAAAAGCCTGCTTTTAAGACAAGATTAATTACCAAATTTAGAGTTTATCTGTACATGATGTATTGAGGATATTATGTAAATATTGCCAAGTACAGATGAGAAAGTTGAGATGTTGAGATGTAACAATAACCTGTATATGTTATAGGTCTCAGTATCTCAAAACCCAGATATTTGATGTAAAGTTCATGTTCTATTGTTCTATAGTGTTACCATTTCATTGTCCTCTTAGCTAAGAAAGTAATAAGACACTTTCATTCATATTTATGCAATTATATATTTATGCAACAATTTTACATATAGCACATCAACACACATGCATATTATGCATGTTCAGCAATGGTGTGTTCATTAGTTGGTAGGCAGTAGAATAATGTTAGTGTGTGAAGGGAAAAGCAGGAAATAAAAGAATCAGTGTCAGATAATATTTGGAAAGAAATTTTATTCATTATTTAGTCGTGTATCCATATATGAATCTATTCATTAATTCAACACAAGCACATTAAAGCAAGTGAATGCTAGTTGACATGTTATTGACTGGAATAGCTTCTTGCTTTCATGGTAGAAGTTTCACAAAGCTGGCTTATGTATTATGAACAAATACAAGTGGAGCCTCTGACAGGTCCTAGAACCACCTGTTGCTTAGCAACAGGGATTCAGTCTAAGAAATGTGTCATTAGATAATTTTTTCATTATGTGAGCATCTTAGATTTTACTTACACAAAGATTTATACCTAAGCAATGTGGCAGGATGTGTGTGTGTGTGTGTGTGTGTGTGTGTGTGTGTGTGTGTGTATGTGTGTGTGTGGTGTGTGTGTGTGGTGTGTGTGTGTGTGTTTGTGTGTATACATATATGCACGTTGAATGTATGGCACACTCTATTGTTTCTAGGCAAAAATGAACAAAACACGAGGTTAAACCGAATGATGCAGCTGCGCAGTAGCATAAACACCTTAGTAGTCCTTGTTGTAGTCACAACATTCTATTTTATAATATTTTTTTCTTGTATAGGTGATAGTAAACCCGAAAATGTCAATACAAACACAGCATAGTAAATACATAAAAATATCATAGGCCCATTTATTACCAAGTAGTATGTGTTGTACATAATTAACACATGTTACATATTTAAAGCCCAGAAACACAGTAGGCTTGTTTATATCATCATTATCACACACACAAGTAACATGGTGAGTGAGGACATTAGGACAGCCAGGGTCACTAGGCAATAGGAAGTTTTTATCTCCCTTCTAATTTTATAGTACTATCAGTGTGTCTGCAACACAGTGACAGAGCTCCCATTGTATAGAAATGAGAGAAAAATGAAAGATGACCTTGATTGTGCTTTCGCTCAGGAGGAGAGGGAAAGAACTTTTGAGGCAGCCTTAGATATGTGTCTACGGATAGTATTGTTACATAAGCTTAATTATTGATCCAGCATAGCCAGCATATCCTTTTGACTTCATGAATAGATACATGGATATTAAATAACTTCATCAGCTACAATGCCACATGTCCTTTCTTTGTTCTAGGTTTTTTGTTGTGTGACAAGAAAATAACAAACAGGTTGAGAGTCAACAAGAAATATCTACTTATCTTAATTGACCCTTATATAATATCCTTGGTTTTCATGGTGAGGTTATTCTATTTCTTTATAAGAAATCTGACTTAATATAAAACAATTAGAATGAAAAAGAACATGTTTCAAGATAGTACTGCCAACACCAGAAGTCTGGATAGTATCCAAAAAGAATGGAAACTGATTACAACAATTAAAAACAGAATTATAAAAAATAAAATGTATAGACAAACAAAGGAAACATCAGCTAGAAGTCAGACCAATGCATAAAACACTTGGAAGCAGTTTTCCAGTTTGCAGATGAATATTCACAATATATAAATGACTCAAAATGTATAAAATCAGAAAACAATAATTATATTAAAAATGGGCAGAAAGGGGTAAGCTAATAGCAAATTTTCTTTCTCCCTCCTCTCCTCCATATTTGGTCCCCCAGTTTCATTCCTAGCCCTATAGCAGACCAACTGATGCAACCTTTCTTTCCTCTCTGTTCCTATTTCCGGTAGATTAATTAGACCTATCCCACAGCCTTTCTTCACCCACACTCATCCCATTATGCAAACTCCAACATCACAGTCATTTCCTAGGAATGTACCAGCCATCTGAGGCCCAGAAAACTAATTGCAGATCTTCATCTCTCGCTCTTCTCCAAATCCAATCACCCAATCACATTCAGAGTTCTTTAGCAGACCACTTGCTGTGACCTGTGATCCTTGTCTAGCCTTATCTCCTCACCTCACAGATCTTTCCCTCTAACTCCCCCTTTGTTTTCAATTTATCACTTTATGCAAGTCCCCAACTCCAACAGTCAATCCCTGAGAAACTTTAGGTCACTTAGGCATGAAAGCAAGTAGCTTAACTATGGAATTTTACTTCTTCCTCTCTTCTAAATTCACCCCCTTGGCTCTCTCCCAACTCTGTAGCAGACCAGCTGATGTGGCCTCCTGTTCTCTCAGATCCCATCTTCTGAGAACCATGCAGACATTCTCCTCCAACCTTTCTCCCAACTCATTCGTCCATCCTAGCCCCCATTTCCAGCAGGCATTTCCTGGGAACTCTGCAGACAAGCCTGCCAGGGGGACAAACAAGTAAGCAAAGAAGGTAAGTGAGTTTTATTCTTCACTCTCTGTCCTCTCTTCCCAATCCAGTACTGAGTCTCATCCCAACCACCTGTAGAGAACTACTTTCTATAGCGTCCCCTCACTCTCTAGCCCCATTCCTAGGGGACTAAGCCAATCCCGGTACTTTCTTCCCTCCTGTGGACTCCCTTCCTCTACCCCATTTCTGAAGTGTCAGCTTCCAATACCTAGAAATGTATTTTTCGGGGAGCCCCCAGTGGTGACACCTAGCAGAATCCAGGAAGAATTTCCTACCAAGCAAAACACAGCTCCCAGCTACTATATCCTCCTAAGAACCAAGGAGCATAACAGACAAAAGTAGCAAAGCTATTCAACAATGTCAAGACCAGAGACCAGCACATGGAATTATATAATCGTCTTAAACACATCTGCCTAGATACCAGGGTAAAAACACAATGCTAGCCAAGACAATCTGTCTCCGCCAGAGCCTACCAACCCTCCCACAGTAGGCTTAAGAATTGCAATATAGCTTAAACACAAGAAATAGACCTTTAAAAAAACCTTTATGAGTGTGATAGAGGTCCTTAAAGAAGAAATGACCTCTTAGCGAAATTTATGAAGACACAAACAGTGGAAGGGGATAAATAAAACCGCTCAAGACTCGAAAGTAGAAATAGAATAACTAAAGAAAACCCAAACTGAGGGAAATATGGAAATGAAACAAATTGAGAACTTGAATAGGAATTAAAGAGGCAAGACATGGAAAGGTAAACTCCAGGCAATGAAGACACGGTAGAAGAAATAGGTACCTCGCTCAAAACAAAATTCTGACACAAAAGATCCAGAAAATCCGAGACACTATTAAAAGACCAGCTGTACGGATAATAGGAACTGAAGAAGGAGAAATGAAAATTAAAGGCATGCATAATATTTTCCACAAACTAATAGAAGAAAATGTCCCTAACCTAAAGAAGATCTCCATCAAGGCACACGAAACATAGAGGACACAAATTAGATTCCATGAGATGGAGCTCAGATCTGACCCTGTTTGGGTGACCCCCAAAAAAACAAAAATAAAAACAAAAGGACACCAGGTAGCCCAGAGACCTAGGGTAAAACTAAATCCTATTGTTGTGCGAAAAGAACACAGCAATAAAATAGCTCATAATGGCATTCTGCTACACCCACAGAGACACCACGAGACAAGCTTCTTCCTGCCGCAGATGGGAACAAATATTCTATATCCAGTCTGCAGAGAGTGACAGATCTTGGAATACATCCCTAAATGGTTTGTCTCCATCAAATCCCTCTCCTTGGGGCTCAGGAAACTGTGCAGAATAAGAAGCAGAAAAAGCAGAAGGATAAGATGGGATGTGGGACACAGAGAAAACACGTAACTCTAAGACCACAGGATCATGGCACATAAAAGCTCAAAGAGACTGAGGAAGCACTCAGCTCTAGCGTGGGTCTGCACTAGATAGGGTTTAGAGTTGAAAGAAGTGGACACAAGCTCCATCCCTAATCCGGAAGCTCTCTGCAGTTGAGAACCCCCTATAAATGAAAAATCAGTTTTCTCTGAGGGTGTTTCACTGGGTAAACAAACTACTCTTAAGGTAGGTCTCATGTCCAGCAGTAGTCAGACAACAGAAAATGAATTCAATGTCTTCTTTGGAGGTTCCTTATCTCATAATGTTATGTCAGAGCTTTTAAAAAATCTCTTATTTTATTTTGTTTTATTGATCATATATTTTCTCTCTTTTAACTCTACATGTCCTTTGGGTATATATTATGGCTTCCAGTTTAATGTTTAATGGAATTCTTGAGTGTGCAAATGAGGGGGTCTCTGCATCTATATCTGTTTCTCGTGCCTTTGGGGGGGGGACTGTTTCTTTTTGTTTGCTTTGTCTACTTCGATGTGTTAGGTTTTCTTTTATCTTTTTATGTATTTAAAAAAAATTTTAGTGTTATTTTATTTTAGTGTTATCTCTTAGAAAACAGCTTGTTTTCTAATGAGACAGAAAGTATGTAGATCCTAATGGGAGGAGGAACTGGGAAGTGCAGAGAGAGGGGAAACTAATCAGGATATAGTATATGAGAAAAAAAAATGAATTTCAATATAAGGAAAAAACAAAAAACAAAAAACAAAAATAGCAGATGTTTGCATACTTGATTCCCAGTAGGAAGAGTGGCCTGCATGGCTTTGTTGGACGAGGCGTGTCACTGGGGAAGGATTTCAGTGTTTTTTCTCTGCCTCCCACTTGTGGTTTTGGATGTTATTTCTTGCCTATTCCTACCACCATGACTTCAGTCCATCATCATGTGCTGTAAGCCCAGTCAAGCTGTTTATTTTATTTTAAAAGTAACCAGATAGATATCTCTCAAATGAAGAAATATTATGAACAACAATAATATAAAAATGCTTCGTCTCATTACTCATGAGGGAAACACAGATCAGAACTGTAAAGGACCTGATCTCACTTCAGAATTGGCAATGATCAAGAATGACAATAACAAGCACTGGAGGAGGAGGTGAAAGCAAAAGACCCGCTAATGATGAGTTAGGACATCCATTAGCTCCAAAAGTGAACTGCGTGGTACTTCTTTAAGTAGTGAAAAAATAAAGGTACAATTTGATACCAGGCTTTGAACTCTGAAGAACATACCAGAAGGATAAGAAAGATCTGGGTACTTGTGCTTATCACACTGATATCCACAATAACTATAATAGTTAATGTTCTGCTGCTGAAAGAAGGTACCATGACCAACGCAACCTAAAAAGGAAGGTATTTAATTGAGAGCTTGCTTATAGTTTCAGAGGGTTAGTCCATTATTATCATGGTGGGGCATGCAATAGCAAGCAGGCATGCAGGCATGGTGCTGGAGAAATAGCTAATACCTAATAGCTCACATACATCTCTGAACCACAACCTGCAAGATAATGAGAGATCACTCCACTCTGTACATTTCATTACACAGCCTGCCTAGGATCAGGCTGTGTTTTATCATGTAATCTATCTACTAGAGTGTCACTGAATTGTACAGACCCATGTAAAACTTCCCCCTATTTGGTTCTCTGTTCTATAGCAGACTGCAATCACATGTCAGAGCATGAGTACGTCAATCAGATATTTCACTAATTCACCATTCTGTCTTAATTTATTTATAAAAAACTGACATGAAATTAAAAGCTATGCCATTGCATTAAGCATAGTGTTTAAAATTTAATGAAATAAATTCAGATGCTTCCCATTATAGTAAGCTAACTCAGCTCTTGAAAATATATGATATTTATAGCCTTCTTATTTATCCACAGTATATGAGGAGGCAATCCTGCAGCTGGGATAGGATTTGGATGAACAGAAGAAAGCCTGTGCAAAAGGGCAAACAGCGCTTCAATAATAATGCCTACAGGTCCTCAAATGAGCACACTGGACTCCAGTCGAGGAAATCTTTTAAAATATAATAGTTGATATAGCAATAATTGTACAAACTAATTAACTAAATGTGATTAATTTGGTGGATGTGCTTACTAGGTCTCTGCTAGGTTCATTTAATTAGTGTACTTGGAACCCAAATGTGTTTAAAACAATCACATCTGAACCCTACGTTGAATAACAGATCTTTATTTTTGTTACTTGGTAGAATTTTATTTTGAGAGAAAACTTGCCAGCTTTTTATAATTTAATACATTAAAATATATTAAAACTTTAAAAAAAAAACAGTTATTTTGTTGTTACATGGGCAATGCTCTATCTACTGAATACTCACACCAAGTTACTGCATGAGGAAGTCTATATTCATTAACCTCTCACTTATAACAAGCTCAGCAAATCAAGTGAGAGGATATAAAAATCCCTCTAGGAGAGAATGTTCAGTGCTTAGAGAAATCACGAGATAGGAACATTAAAGTGTAACAAATCAGAACCTCCTACTTATAGGGAAATACTGCTGAATAATTTATTTTTAACTCAATATGGTTTGTAAACATGGTAATGACACAAACAGAAAAATTTACAACATATATCTTTATGCCGTTGGTGTGAGTTAACAACAAGCTACAGTATGGGTCCAGCTGACCCCCATCAAATTGAAAGCTGTCTCTTAGACCTAGGAATACATATTGCCACTTAAGTCATATTTCTAATTGCAACTTGTATGCTTTCATGTCTGCAGGCCAAGCCTAACCCATCTTCTAATCTCTAGCCTTTCTAAGATGATCTGTCTTAACCTATGTAGTCTAACATACACCTTAGCAGTGCTGAAGACATTCTAGCATTGAGGAGAAAGGGGCCCGCACGCTTAACTGTATTTTATTCACATTGTTGCTGGGGAGATGGTACCTGGATCGTGGATCTGGCTGTGACTGCTAATCTTGGTTGTCAGCTTGATATGCCGTGGCAGAGGGAACCTCTACTCAGGAGTTGCCTCTATCCGACTGTCACATTGGCATGCAAGTGGGCCATTTTCTTGATTGCAGATTGATGTGCAAGGACCCAGTCCACTATGGGCAGTGCCATGTCTGTGCATGTGGGCTTGAGTTGTATAAGATTAGTAACTGAGCACTATAGGGTTCAAGGGAGCAGTGTTTTTCTATGGTCTCTGCTTCTGATTCCGCTTCCAGATCAGGTTTCAGCTTGATTTCCTTCCCTCAAAGGACTGTGTGATATTAAAGTTTAAGCCAAATAACCTGTTCTTCTTCCACATTGTTTTTGGTCAGTGTTTTGTCATAGCAATGGAAAAGCTAACTAGAATAGGGAGGTTCGAAGTAAAGTGTGTAATTCACACTGTGACACTGAACAGAAGCCTCTATGTGTTTCTTGGAAATAATAAAACAACACAGGCTTCATAAAAAACAAACAAACAAAAACAAAACATAACAAAACAACAACAACAACAAAATAAAAACCACTGCAAGAGACTCCTAATGTTTCCCAGACTGGAATCTAAATGAGTACAACCAGAATAATGCCATCCTGTGCCCTCCCCATCTGCCTCAAACACTGCTGCCAAACCAGTATCAAGACATTAGGGAATGTACCCTAATTTCTAGAGCTCACTGCATTGCAGTTAGAAGGTCCTGAACAGGCTAGCTTTCAGGGTAGCCATATCTTCTTAATGTCTCAGAGCAATCTTACACTCACTTGCTCATTTAATATTTTTTCTGTGCAGGTGTCTTTGCCTGCGGGTTAGAAAGTGAGTCTCAGTCTATTATTCTGCACCTCTCTGCATGGATGGAGGCCTGACCTCTCTTTTAAGTAATGCATATTTACATAAACAACAGAACTATATAGCTCATGCTGCCTTGTTTTTCTCTCATCATCTCCCACATGATGAGTCCCCCATTGCCTCTCCAGTGTCCTTGGTTTCCCACTGAGCTCTTTATTACAATGTACACAGAACTCCTGACCTTAAGGGTGGCAAACTGAGCACTCTAAAAATGTTTCCCTGGACAACTATAGGTTTCATAGCTTAGTCACTCATGGGCAAGTTTTAAAGTAAAATAATAGAACAACAACAAAAAAAAACCCCAAAACAAACCTTAACTAAAAATAAACAAGTAGATGGAGCAGAATCATGAACATAATACAGGAAAAGAAAGACTTTGCAGCACAACCTGGGATGTGCATAGGCTCAAGTGGATGCCCAAGTACTTTCTTTTCCTGAGCTCATATGTAAACCCAAACACCATCTGGATAACCTCTATCCTTAAACCTGAAGCACACACTGTTTATTCCAAATGTTGGGGCTGCTTATTTGATATTCACATTTAGTGTATCACAATGGCCCTATTACTTTTCATAATTATAGGTACATTTCTTTAATTTTATTGAGAATCAAAGGCAGCTATATGTAAACTGGCATCCTTTCCATCACCTTCTCTGTTAGTCCTCCAAATGTATTTTTCTAGTCAATCTCAGTACTATTTTAAATTTGTTCTCTCAACACAAATACTAACTTTTCTTTTAATAAAACACAATACCAAAAATTACCTGGGTCTCTAACAAATATACAGTATTTATTATTTCTTATATTTGAGATCAATGACAAGACTGATTTTTTTCCTCTTTCTTCTTGTTTTTAATCTTGAAAAAGAATCTCACACAGCATGAATTCTGTGGTTGAAACCTTTTAAAGATTTCTAGTTGTAATGAAATAATTTGAGTTCTATTTAGGCAGTATTACTATTTTTATTAGCTTTTATATTTATTCTGACATTATAGAATAAAATGCTGGTGTGATTTTGTTCCTTTTTCCTGAAGAGACTAATCTGTTAGCATCATTTTTGGTTAATTTCACTTAGACCAGTATGTTCTACTAAGACAGCCCATCACAAACCCCAGAATGGAGGGCAAGATAAATATTTTGACCAACGTATATTGAAGGAATACAGAGTATCTCACATCTTCAACTAATTTCTGGGAAAAGAACATGTGACTAAAGTGCCTCATAGTCCAAAACAGCATCGATTCTCAGAAAATTAGTAGAAGAACCATCTGTGCTGAATAGACTAATATTTGTCTTTTACAGTGGTTTAGTTGAGCAATTCAGAGTCATTGTAAGCTTACTGGTCAACCCAGGCTTTTACATTTTTATTGACATTATCTTCTCTGGAAAATGCAGTCATTTGTATCATCTTCTCAGTGCATGATGCAATATTAAAAGTCATCTATTCTGAGATTCAGTCATGGGTAAATTACAAGTGTTTTCCTTGTGTCCTGTAACCTCTTGTAATGCACTGTATTTGGGAAGGGTCTTTGATGCTGAGCATTGGGTTTCTCTTGCCCGAGCTGATGGTTTCTTCACCCCCTGTTTCCAAAGCCTTCATTTGCTTCACTTTTCTTTGTGGCTGCTTTTTCCCTGTCACCTTGTGCAGGGAAGGTCGTTGCTAACTCTTTTCAGTGGCTCTTGTTGCCATGGTGAGGAAAATAGTACAATTCCACAGTTAATATAGAGTATCAGGGTGAGGAGAATATTTCTTCCAAGCTTGCATGATTTCCACTCCCTTGCAGTGGCACTGAAGAGCAATGACAGGCATGCAGAAGCAAAATCTTATGTTAGATGTAGTTCATAATGCCATGCTATTCCCTCAGCGTCCACTGCTGGCCTTTGAGGAATAATTTAAAACGCTTGCATCAGAAAAATGTTTTAAAGAAGGTTTCATGCAGCCATTTCCCTTGAAGCTAAAAGAAACTGACATTCTGTAGATTTCCATCTTTCAATTTAAGCAGTCACAGAAAAAGAAAGAGTGATGAAAAGAACCTCATTAATTTATGTTTTGGGGAAAAAATGTGAATTGTGTTTTTTTGAAAGTGTTTTCATGTAGCTGTGCAATTCACGCTTCCATTTCTGTATTAAAATAGGAAAAGCATATTCCTTTCTTTCATATCTATTATGTTTTATTGTTCCCATCCGTCCAAGTCACTAACTTCTCTTCACTTGCACACCAAACAATTCAGAAGAGCAAATGTGTCAAGAATTTTCACAGACAGAGGTAGAGAAGAAGCTGAGGTCCACTCATGGCGCTGAGAGTCTTTGATACATAATATGTTTCTCTCAGGAGGACATACACTGAAGATGGGCAATGTAGTTCAAAACACAGTGGCTGTAAAATGTCATCATTTTTTACCAAAATGGAAACAAATGAATCATCTTCTTATAAGACAGGATCCTAGACTCTCAAGTGCCGGGATGCCACATCACCTGGCCACAGTGCTTTCTTTGACTGCATTATTCTCTTTACACATGTGGGTTAGTATGGCAAAACCCACTTCAGTGAACATTCAGTTACTTCAGTAACAACTAAAATATTATTTAAAGACATAGACTGAAGGGGAAATATCAAAAATAAAAAATGTATAGCTTTAGACTGAAACTCATTAGGATACCAGTCTTTCTGAATACCAAGATTGTCAAGACTGCAAATAAAGGTTGAAGTGAGTCTGCATGTTTTGTAAGGTGTCTCCTGTCTAACTACAGTTCAATAATAAAAAAGAGAGGATAGTCCAATATATTCAAGGGAGACTTTGCAGAAAAAGAAGCTGCCTTTCAAAATACATAGTAGATGTTCTGACAAGTTGTTTTACAGCTGGCATTATTAAGATAGATGTGTGGGAACATAGAAGAAGTAGTAATTACAAAGATCCTAATATGGTTTTTAACCTTTATATGGCTGATCTTGTATAATCCTTAAATAAGCCTTAGAGGGTTCATAACCAAAAGTATACATTTATTTTATTAAAAAATAAAGAGAAGAAAAAAATAATTCTATTTAGTTTCTAGAAAAAAAATTGCAGTTTGTTCATTCTGTGGGATCGCAGGTCTTACCAGCTTCCTGCTCATAAGAGAAGCAGACATTTCCAGCAGTTTGGTAAAGTAGTCTTTGGGAGAGGCAGGTTGCTAAATTTGGGGAGGGGGCAGCGTGGATAATTTAGCATTATCATTTTTGCAATAATTTCTGTGACTACAGAATTTTATTTCTCAGGTGGTTACTGTACATAACCAGTGATCCCTTAGCATCATATGTGTTTAAGTACACCCTACTCACTGCTTTCATTTTACAGTAATATCATGTACTTTCATCTCTTCACATTTTTATGAATTGTATGTAACTCAGTGAGGGGAGGATAAGAAAAAAAAGGGGGGAGGCACTTAACTACATACGTCTAAGTTGTAAACATGCTCAAAATGATCAAGGCAAGAACCTGTGAGGCCACTACCAAGAAAGCACAGCAGTAACCCAGGTCAAAACTGATGCTCTGCAGTTGAGCCTACAGATGCAGACTCAGGCCCCCTCACATCTGGGCCTGAGCAGGTTGAAGATGAACACTCATGGACTCTGTGTCTGAAGTCAGGATTCCACTGACTTCACCAGACCAAGGGCTCGTTGGCATTTTTTTTTCCTAACCAGCATGTAATCTTAGTAACAGTAGGCTAGCATTGTTTATTGTTTTGTTGTTGTTGTTGTTGTTTTGTTGTTTCTGTTTGTTTGTTTTCTTTTGAATCTGTCAGTTTCCATATGAAGTCACACTCCAGAATAAACAAATGGAGGCAGGATCTTACCACAGACTTAATTTCCACCTTCTAGGGGATATTTATAGTAGTGAATTCTTTGATCTCTATTCTTTATTGTGAAATCTATATGTGAAGATACTATTTAGTATGCATCAGGTAGCAAGGTGTGCATACTTTTTTATTTCCACTTATCTTTTACATTTTGATCATTGACATAAAAAAAATTAAGACTCTAAAATTTAGACCAAAAAACAAAAATGCAGAGAAATTTCCCAGGCTTCAAAGCAGTGATCCCTTCAAGAATCGCAATCCTCAGAATGCTGTGTGGCTGAATAAATTTAACACCCCACTGCACCTTGCAATATGATCTGGAATGAATTCCCATTGCATGGCAATGGAGCAAAGGCAGAGAAATGCTAAAAGAAAGAAGTCCCCTTACCTCCACTGAACCCAGAATACTTAATGTCAGTACTTCAGTAACATTCATTAACATTTCGTTGTCTGGAACACCCTAGAGTCCTTGTCAGTTCAGAGCAAGGCTAGTGTACTGAGTCACCAAGTCTAAGGTTTGAGCTGGGCAGAGACCAAGTTCTGGAATTTTGAGCAGAAGAGAAGACTCAAGAGAAAAAACAACCTCTTTGCCAGAACAAACTCGGCCAGATAGTCACTTGGAGCAAAATCAAGTACAGTAGATGTCGGATTGTAGGTGTTTCCTAAAGAACAGAAACCTACCTACTACCTATCTGCCTCTACTTATCTACATACTTTCCTCCTTCTTTCTCCTTCCTTCCTTCCTTCCTTCCTTCCTTCCTTCCTTCCTTCCTTCCTTCCTTCCTTCCTTCCTTCCTTTCTTCCTTCCTTCCTTCCTTCCTTCCTCCCTCCCTCCTCTCCTTCCTTTCCCTTTTTCTATCTTTTCTCTTTCCCACCCTTCTTTTTTTAGGATGTATTCATCCACATAGTAAGCTACGAACTAGTTACTTAAGAAGTGTTTTTTTTTAAAGATTTGTGAATTATGAACATTTTTAGTTTTGTAGATTTTTCTATGCTCAGAAAAATATTTACATCTCTATGTTTAAACAAAACTTAACTTGAAAATAAAATTCTAGATTCTAAGTAAATTTTCATCATCAAAACATTTGAATATACATACTAGTTATTTTGGTGTTGTTGGTCGGAAATCTGGAACCAATTTCTTTGTCTCAGGCCTTGGTAATAATATCCTTTCTGTGGGGAACCTTTTTGTTAGTACATAGTAGTTAGTGTAGAGATATGGGTTTTATTATGACAGTCTCATGCACGGGTATAATATACTTGATCTCACTATCCTTCCCTTTGTCCCCAGCCTCTCTTTCTTTATCTTCTTTCTGTGCTCTAATATAATTTCCTTCACTGCTATATACTGAGGAATAGTAGGCCATGTGACAGTTCTACTTTTAGATATTTTACAGGGCATCCTTCATCATTTCCATAGCGTTTTAATAATTTATAGCCAAGTAGGGTCCTTTTCTTCATGTACCTATCTACAAAGGTCCCTTTCCTAAGTATCTTCACCAGCACTTCTCTTATGTTGAAGATTGGGTTCTACCCCGCCCAGACCATCTTGAGCTACTGAGACAGGGTATCACTAGATTCTTCAGACTGCCTTCATGTCACTTGGTAGCCCAAGCAGGTCTTAAATGTGTCAGCCTCTTGTATCTGTCTTCTAAAAGGATGGAATTACAGTTTTACACTACCAGGCCCAGCCTCTTTATTTATTTATTTATTTTTGGTCAGTGTCAAGATACAATGTCAATACATTTTTGATTTTATTTTGCATAGGAGATAATGATGTTTAATATTTTAAAGTTTTGGTTATTACCATTTCATACTTCTTCATATGTGATCCTATTCCTGGCATTAAAGATTGCTTTGGCTTTCTGAGGTCTTTTGTGCTTTTATGTGAATTTAGGATTATATTTTGTAATTATCTAAAGAATGTCATGAGTATTTGAAAAAGTATTGCAGTAATTTATACTTGCTTTTGGTCATGTGAATCTTTTCTCAATATTAATTCAACTGAACTGTGATCAGGGAAGCCTTACCCACACTCTACTGTGTTTTCAGTGTATAATAGTTGTGGTAGTCATTGAAGAGATCTTCCTCTTTCTGTAGAGACCTTAACCTTAGCTTTGTTTGTTGGCTACTTTGTTTGTTGGCTACTTGGTTGGTGTTGAGGTTATTTTGGGAGGACGGCTGTCCTGCTTTCTCTCTCAGTAATTTGGTTGTTAGTGCATTGAGACATCTTTGCTTTTCATACAAAGATTTTGTAAGCTGATTGTTTGCTGAATTTTTAAATCAGATCTACATGTTTTGTGTGGAGACTTTAGAGTCTTCTCAAGAAATCATTTGCCAGTAAGCATCATTAACTCAGTATGATGTTTGTTAATGATTTATCATGAACAGAGGTAATTATAGTGAATGTGATTTCTTTAGCATGTTTATTCCAAGTTTTATTAGGTATTTACTTAATTTACATTTTAAATTCTATCCCCAAAGTCCCCTATACCCTCCCCCCCCCACACACTCACCTAACGACCCACTCCCTCTTCTTGGCCCTGGTGTTCCCCTGTACTGGGGCATATAAAGTTTGTAAGACCAAGGGGCCTCTCTTCCCAATGATGGCCGACTAGGCCATCTTCTGCTACATATGCAGTGAGAGACAAGAGCTCTGGGGGTGCTAGTTGGTTCA
>NC_034593.1:54169289-54187886 GCF_900095145.1 Mus pahari
CCTATTATCCTGGGATCCTGTTGTCCTAAGATCCTGGGCATGTTACCGTGTGTGGAAGTGGTGTCTCCTTTGAGAATCTTGAAGGTGTCTGGTCTGTGTGAACCTAAGGTAAACCTGAACTGATTAAAAGGAACCTGAGCCTCTGGTCAGGAAAGGCTCTGGTGTCCTTGTTCCTGCTGTCACAGGCCTGTCACTATTGGATTGTAGCAACTGTTGTGTTCCACTCACCAGTGATCCTAAGATCGCTTGGGCAGTCCTCTAGAGACTGGGGGTATCTGCCCACTCTGTGCTCTAGGTGACCCGGTGCTGGCACAGACTGGAAGGGATTTGTTCCCCTGGTCAGGCCGGTTCTCTGCTTCCCTAGTGCTGTCTCAGGTCCTGTGAGCGATTGGATTGGAGCAGAAGTTGTGTTCCACTCACCAGTGATCCTAAGATCGCTTGGGCAGTCCGCTAGGGACCGTGGGGGTGTCCACCCACTCTGCACCCTAGGTGACCTGGTGCTGGTGCAGACCAGAAGGGATCTCTTTAGCACTTTTATCTTGAACAAATGTTGAGTTTTTTCAAGGTGAAATAATCTTGTGAGTTTTTTTTTTCATTTCTCTTTGTATGTTAACAGTTACAGATTTATATATATTAAATCATCCCTAGATTCCTTCAATGAAACAAAATGGATCATATTGTGCTTTAGGCTGTTTCAAAACTCACTATGTTGTCAAAATGACCTGGAATTCTTGATCTTCCTATCTCTACCTCTCATGACCGAGGATTACAAGTGTGTACCCATACAACGTGCCATTGTTTACATTAAGACTGTTTGGCTTATAATTCAAAATAGTGGTAAAAGATTTAACTATAGTATATTTTGAAAATAGGAAGCTTCCAGGTAAGATGACCAACTTGCTAAGTATATTGAATTAAAAGCAAAGAGATAGATTGGGTAGGTCTTCCAAAGGCAGTACATTGTACAAAAAGTCACATAAATCTTTGGCCCCCATAATTCCATAAACATAGTAAGAAGCAAAGAAAATGGTTTAAAAATTAAGAACTTAAAATTTAAATATAGTGTATAGTTTATTATTTAAGCACTGAGATGAATAAATAAAAATTTGAGTGTGAAAGTATAAAATAGAAGGATAAAATAATAAATTTAGTGAAAAGACAATGTTCTTTCAAATTCTAAGAAATAATATAAATTCTGTTCTTTGTGAATGAAATAATCACATATTAAAATAGAATAAATAAAGGAGAAATCACTATTAAAACTTTATTTATAAGTTTTAAAACATCTAACAAAACATGATAAAGACAATCACCCTAGGTAGGCATTAAACTAACAATGCAATATAGCAGACAGTGGTTTCTAGGAATAAATGTAATCCATTAGGAAATATAGTATTACAATTCAATTAAGGCAATGTAACTTGTTGAAATATATTAAGATGTCAGAGGCAATATCAAACAGTATGTAGTCAGGAAAAATAAACACTGTATTATTTATTGATTACTTTGCCTAATAAAGATATATATGTGTATGTATATGTATGTATGTATATATATATACTAATATACATATCTATTTGTATATATATCTACATATATATGTGTATATTTTCATTTGATAGTGGTATTTTCTAAAATGAAATTATAAGGAAGAACATGCTCAAGCAGTGGTGGCGCACACCTTTAATCCTAGTGCTTGGGAGGCAGAAGCAGGTGGATTTCTGAGTTCGAGGACAAACTGGTCTATAGAGTAAGTTCCAAGACAGCCAGGGCTATACAGAAAAACCCTGTCTCAAGGGCCATGATGTGGGAGTGGGTGGGTAGGGGAGCAGGGGCGGGGGGATGTATAGGGAACTTTCAGGATATCATTTGAAATATAAAGAAAATATCTAATAAAAATTGTGAAAAACAAACATACAAACAAAAGAACATACTCGAATTGATGTATGAATCTTTGTATACTAGAATATAAAGCTGGATTTTGCTTTCAATACATTGCCACCTTAGAACGATTCTCATCAACACCAGTCATGTGATGAGGGTGCAAGGAGGATGCTTGTGCTCTTAGTACTTTTCAGGGGTACAGTAGAGAGTACAGGAGAGCCAGGGCAAAGCAATGATGCATTGGAATATTTGAAAGAAGATGATGTTGATGGTATTTTCAAATAATAATAGTTCATATGAAAGTCCAAGAGGATAACAATAAAGTACAGTTAGTACTAATAAGATAAACAGCAACAACAACAACAACAACAACAACAACAAAAGGCTGCCCTCATACCAGCCACAGAGACTTTGAAATTAAAGTGAGGAAATGAGTAGCTTATTATGGTAACAAATAGGAATGAACTCATTGGTATTATACAATAAAATGAAATGGTTAATTAGATAATAAAACTAACAAGAAAAGTGAAAAACAACATGAATTTAAAGGACATATAACAGATTTAATGGAGGAATTTTATAGTATCCTAGTTTGATGAGGGAGCTCTAATGTTAGACTATATAGTTCTCTCCAAATTATATAGATTATGCATTATTTCAAAAATCAGACTGAATATGAGTGAATAAGAAAGAAAACAGCCTTAAGAATAGCAGAGAAAGTCTCAAGGAAATAATTGTAGTAAATAGAAGGTATGAGTCCTCCCTTAGGAAATATTAAATGCATTGTCATCTATGAAAAATCAGTCAGGATAAACCAATGGTACAGGACAGAACGTGTTATGTGGACTCCTGTGAATAAATTTTTACTTTGTAGTGAAAATTAAGCAGAAAAACAACAACCTGCTTGGTAAGTTGTTTTTAATAACTTAAGAAATGCAAATAGACTACTTAAGACACCACCAAATTATTAAGACTATTGGTGAACAAAAATTTAAATCTATTAGATTTCTGTGATTAAAAAAATCCTCTTTATAAGAGGCAGAAAACACAGAAAAAGGTAAAGGATAATGAATCGATGTTTAGTATATTCACAATACATCCAACACATACAAAAACAAGATCCACAGCACATTAAAAACTCTAATGAATCATTCAGAATAAATTCAATAGAAAAATATTCCCAGTGAGATTTCAGTAGGCTAAAGTAAATGTGAGCACACTTAAGAAAAGCATGTGACACACATACTTACATTAGAAATAAGAAACACATGGTAAGTCTTTCAGTAGGTAAACAATGATTTACATTGTCAGATGTTGCTGACATGTACATACATATTATGTGCATGAATAGGGGACTTGGTTTGTTATAGTATTTTGAAGGGCAGCATGGCATTATACATATTTCCATTTTTTTTCGGTATTTATGTTCGCAGAAAGTTATCTCATAGAATTACAGTTGCATGTTCACAAGGATATGTATGTAAAGGTCTTTTTTATAACACTTATTTGCTGGAAAAAAATCTATACCCTCATTGCCCAGTCACAAGGTGTGGACTTAATGAAGTTTCAGTTCCATTGTTGAGTGAGAAAGCAAGTAGCAAAAGTGTTCTTGTTATAAGGTAAACATTTAACCTCCTGACACAACCCCCCCCCATACACATTAAAAAGTTAAGTGGTTATCCATTTTCCCAAACTGGATGTTGCTTATTGCTGGACTTTGGATAAAGAATGTGATTTGCATTTCCCTGATGACTAAAGATGTTGAACATTTTTTAATGCTTCTCCGCCATTCAGTATTCCTCTGTTGAGAATTCTTTGTTTAGCTCTGTACTCCATTTTTAACAGGGTTATTTGGTTCTCTGGAATCTATCTTCTTCTTCTTCTTCTTCTTCTTCTTCTTCTTCTTCTTCTTCTTCTTCTTCTTCTTCTTCTTCTTCTTCTTCTTCTTCTTTGTTGTTGTTTTGTTCTATTTTTAAATATTTTATTTTATTTTTATCTTTTTTAGTAGATATTTTCTTTATTTACATTTCAAATGTTATCCCCTTTCCTAGTTTCCCTTCTAAAAAAAATCCCCTATCCTTTCCCCCTTCCCCCTACTCACCAACCTACCCACTCCTTCTTCTTGGCCCTGGCAGTTAGCTGGGACATAGAGCCTTCACAGAACCAAGGGCCTCTCCTCCCATTGATGACTGACTAGGCCATCTTCTGCTACATATGCAGCTAGAGCCACGAGTTCCACCATGTGTTTTCTTTCGTTGGTGGTTTAGTCTCAGGGAGCTCTGGAGATACTGGTAAGTTCATATTGTTGTTCCTCCTATGGGGCTGCAAACCACTTCTCCTTGGGTACTTTCTCTAGCTCCTTCACTGGGGGCCCTGTGCTCCATCCAGTAGATGGCTGTGAGCATCCACTTCTGTATTTGTCAGCCACTGTCAAAGTCTCTCAGGAGACAGCTGTATCAAGCTCCTGTCAGAAAGCTCTTGTTGGCATCCACAACAGTGTCTGGTTTTGGTGGTTGTATATAGGATGGATCCTAAGGTGGGGCAGTCTCTGGATGGCCTTTCCGTCAGTCTCTGCTTCACACTTTGTCTCTGTAACTCCTCCACGGGTATTTTGTACCCCCTTCTAAGAAGGACCAAAGTATCCATACTTTGGTCTTCCTTCTATTTGAGTTTCATGTGTTTTACGAATTATTTCTTGGGTATTTCATGCTTCTGGGCTAATATCAGTGAGTGCACATCATGTGTGTTCTTTTGTGATTGGGTTACCTCACTCAGGATGAGATCCTCCAGATCCATCTATTTGCCTAAGAATTTCATAAATTCATTGTTATTAATAGCTAAGTAGTACGCCATTTTGTAAATGTACCACATTTTCTGTATCCATTCCTCTGTTGAAGAACATCTGGGTTCTTTCCAACTTCTGGCTATTATAAATAAGGCTGTTATGAACATAGTGAAGCATGTGTCCTTATTACAAGTTGGAGCATCTTCTGGGTATATACCTAGGAGTGGTATTGGTGGATCCCCCAGTAGTACTATGTCTAATTTTCTGAGGAACTGCCAAACTGATTTCTAGAATGGTTGTACCAGCTTGCAATCCCACCAGCAATGGAGGAGTGTTGCTCTTTCTCCACATCCTCACCAGCATCTGCTGTCACCTGAGTTTTTGATCTTAGACATTCTGACTGGTATGAGGTGGAATTTCTGGGTTGATTTGATTTGCATTTCCCCAGTGACTACAGATGTTGAACATTTTTTTAGATGCTTCTTTGTTATTACAGATGAATTTGCAAATTGCCCTTTCTAACTCTGTGAAGAACTTAGTTGGAATTTTGATGAGGATTGCACTGAATCTGTAGATTGCTTTTGGCAAGATGGCCATTTTTACTATATTAATCCCGCCAATCCATGAGCATGGGAGATCTTTCCATCTTCTGAGATTTTCTTCGATTGCTTTCTTCAGAGATTTGAAGTTCTTATCATATAGATCTTTTACTAGCTTAATTAGAGTCACACCAAGGTATTTTATATTATTTGTGACTATTGTGAAGGGTGTTGTTTCCCTAATTTCTTTCTCAGCCTGTTTATCCTTTGTGTGGAGAAAGGCCAGTGATTTGTTTGAGTTAATTTTATATCCAGCTACCTAGCAGAAGTTGTTTATCAGGTTTAGGAGTTCTCTGGTAGAATTTTTGGGGTTACTTATGTATACTATCATATCAAAGAAAACACATGGCTCTAGCTGCATATGTAGCAGAGGATGGCCTAGTTTGTCATCAATGGGAGGAGAAGCCCTTGGTCCTATGAAGGTCTATGTCCCAGTATAGGGGAAGGCCAGGGCCAGGAAGTGGGAGGTGGTGGGTTGGTGAGCAGGGCAAGAGGGTAGGGGATAGAGAGTTTTCAGAGGGGAAACCAAGAAAGGGGATAACATTTGAAATGTACATAAAGAAAATATCTACTAAAAAATTTAAAAAAATGAATGTGGGGGCAAGGGTTTACTTAATGTGTGTGATGGGCAGGAAATTACGTTATAAATTTGAAAAGAGGAAAGGAAAGAGAAAATATATAAAAAGATATAGTTTATTTCAGACGATAATAGAGAATGGGTGACTGAGGTTACATTATTAAAATGTATTCATGCTAATCTCTGTCTAGTTCTAGAATCGTTAAAGTCAACCCAGGATTGCCATCTTGATCAATCAAGTGATGTAATGCATGCTGAAGGCCCACAGACTACTTGGCTCAGGGTAACCCAGAGATTTGCAGATACGTTTTTGCCCAGGGCAACAGTACAGTTCTGTAGCACTGACTCTGTCAACAGTCTTGCTCAGGTTGACAGTGTGATATGTGTCAACCACTATAGCAATGTTCAACATCCTCTGAGAGCTGTTTGGTCCTACAGTAGTCCTCTTTTCTTTGAACCTTGCTTTACAAACTATATGAATAGGAAAAAAATCTATCCCTAATTCCTTTCTGCCACTTTGTTAGTCATCTGTGTGCTGGGACGACAAGTGTGCTCCATCCTGTGTCTCCAACATTTTGAGTCACTTCCTGGAGTTAGGTGTTTGCCTCACATATACTCAGTTCTGGTTAATTTCCAGCACTGTACTAATTGAATCTTATTAACTCAATTTTCTATTTGGTAGATCTAACACATGGTTTTCTCCTAGAATTTCATATTCTCTGCTGAATCAATATTGTTGAAACTTTCTCATAGAATACATGGTACTTTAAGATCTTCTTAAGGAGAACAAGCAGTTACGAAAATGTGTCTCCAGATGAAAAGTATGTCTTTGTGCTTTAAATCCACATTATGTTTTTGTTTGTTTGTTTCATTGTTTTAATGTTGGCCATCCTATTTGGCGTCATCTCATTATAACCTTCAATTTGACATTCAACAACGTCATATATTCTTTTCATCTTAATTTCTGTTTTACTAAAAGCCATTAGAACACTATTTTCCAACAAATGCTGCACATTAAGCAGTGTTTCGAAAAGACAAAAATGATTGAATGATAGTGTGCAGCTTGCTGCTTTCAGGTTACAAAGATTCAATGCATTTGTTTTTTTATCTGCTCATCTGGCTGATTGCTATATCAATCAGTTCAGGGAAGCTAAGACCAGACCAAGCTGGAGCTGAGAAATCAGTACAGAATGCCTTTTCATCTACATTCATTGAAAAGCCACCCCCACACTCCCCACAGAGAACCACCATGGTGTTTCTGAGCTTTAGGCACCCACTGTATTCAAGCACAGCTACCTCTTCTTTGACTCAGCTATTTCTGTGCCCCGAGGTTACCTACTGTTACTAATTAATAGATCTTTAGGACTGGAAATAGCTTTAAGAGACATGTCATATATCCCCATGTGATACTGGTACAAGCAAGTTGGTTCCAAAAGGGGACAGGGTCTCAGAGTAAGTAAGGATATAGTGTATGAGACAAAGCTGAATGCTTTATACACAAATGTCAGTGACATTATTGTAACAAACTTTAGATTATTACAATAAGTAACATTCTAATGTTTGATCTAAATTATCAGCATTCACTCTTCATTTTATCTATTTCCCAACAACTTACAAATTTTCCTTTGAAGAAACATTCCTGCTATAGCTCAATGTGAAAATTTCACCAATCATTAAAATTCTTTTTTCAATAAAGCAATTAGTTTGTGGATAAGCAAGAAAGAAGACACAAGCCACAGCCTTCTCCTGGCACTACTGACTGCTTCAGTCTTATCTCACCAGAGGAAAGATCAAGTCTTCTGTTAGGTGATTGTGTTGCTGGAGAGTGTCATATGTTATCCAGTGACTAGATGTCTGGGATCTTTGTGTTTCAAAGAAAAAATTGAGACAGAAACACAATAGGAAGCAATGAGGTCTCCTTTCTGCATTATTTTTAGCCTCACCTGTAAAAATCAATAAAACATACTCAGAAGAAAACTCAAGGCTATTTCATGAGGATTTAAGGGAAAGCCCACATGCATAAGCTGGGAGATGGAGAAAAGGATGATTACCATGCCTTTAGACTTACAGTTAGGAATGTTAGTCTGAAAGGAGCTCTAGAAAGGAGGCAGTTTGGGAGAGTCTTCACAGAAATAAATGAGGATGCTCGGCATGTCAGGATAAGCATGACTATAATTTTTTTTTTTTGTCAGTATCTAAAGAAGAGATTGAAAGAGGAAAATAAAAAGTTACACTTTAGAATCAGAACCCATAAAAATGGGTATAATCAGCAATGGAGATCTATAAGCAACTGCTCTGAGAGAGCCTCCTGTGGTGTAAGTTATCTTATTAAAGGGATAATTATTCCTCCCATTTCCTTAGTATGTGTTCAGGTCAGTAGGTTTTGTTTGTTTGTTTGTTTGTTTGTTTGTTTGTTGAGAGGCAGCCTCCACCAGGTGACTGACAAACCTAGTTGTATTAACTCCTAATATAAGAGACAATAGCATGTAATGTTCTCATCTTCAGAACAGATCAGAATGTCTTCTATCCACCTGGGCTGGACTGAGAATTCCTACTCTATTCTATTCTATCCCATCCTAACCAAGAGGAAGTAGCTTTCTCTCAATGGGTCCTAACCAATTCCTAAAACAATAGCTTCTCTCTTTCTCTTACTCTCCTGTTAAATGTAAATAAGTGGCAGATAATGCCTGTTGTATGCTTCTAACAGTCAAAAATGTACCCATTGGAGAAATCAGCGTAAGGACAAAATGAAGATTAAAAATGTAGAACAACTATTGAGAAGAGATTGATAGTAATTCCCCCATAGCCATCGTTAATTGGCAGAACTGTTATTCAAACCCGTTTGTATGCATGAAGTCCATGCATATGAGACACTATGAGGGAAGCACCTGCTAGCTTATTATATAATGTTGTGGAGCCATTGGCTTCAAGTTCATATTTGGACCACTCTGATGCTTTATAAATGGATAGTTCTTAAGACAAGTGAACAAGAATTTTTGGAAAGGAGCTATCACTACAGAGGTTGATTAATCAGAACTTCAGCTTTGTGAAGCTTTTAGAATGTTGCAAAGGCCACAGACAAATTATCCTGGGACACCTTTATCTTCCTTAATAGCTATTTATTGCCCTCCTCTCTACACCTTTTGACATTAAGTACAACATTGTACAAATGAACTCCCTAGATTCAAATGAACAAAATGACTAAGAACTGTTAGTATCTAAGGTCCACAGTTGTTTGCTCCACTTTGCTGAGGCCAGCCTGCCTGATGTTTCCACCAATGTATTTGCAAATGTGCCATCTCGTAAATTTCTGCTCAAGTGTTCTGTTACTATTAAAAGTTCATAAAATTGGTACCTCGCTGGAGCACAGTATTTGGGGGAGGCCAAAATCTGTGTTCCCAGACAATAGTGATTTATTTTTTCCCCACCAAAATAAAGCATTTCTGTTAGACCTTGGAAGCTGAGCAGTTCCTTCCATAGAAAAACAGTTACTTTTAAAGTCCCAGTTGCCTTGTTCATGTCATATAAATTCTTACCTGCACTTATATTAACCAGAGGTTCCAGTACTTTTCTTGCCAATTTGTTCTCAAAATTTATCAAAGCATAAATTTTCTTCTAATATCCTCATTGTCTTTCCTTTAATTTATCTCAATATTCTTTAGGGATTTGCTTTCCCTTGTGGAGTTACAAAGTGCCTGTCTTTTCCTTTTTAAATTTTCACATGTCTGTGAATCGGGAAGCTTTCCCCTAGGTATCCAAGCTCTCTTCTTGACAAAACCCATGGCATAACCAGAAAATAAAATAGTGCAAACTCCTCATGCATGTCTGAAATGAATTTGACAAAGCTTGCTAATACCAGAAGCCCGCTGGCCATTTTAAAATCCATCTCTTTCTTGGCAGTAAAACTTATTTCTTCTTGATTTGTTTTTAAATAAATAGGCAACTGAACCTTTGAAATGCTTGCTGGCTATCAGTTTCAGAAATAATTGTACTGTTTCTCCAGGCAGACTAAGAAAGCTACTTCTTTCAGAAGAATGTGCTTCTAATGGATGTTTTGTAACATTTGCTGGAATTAATATTGAACATAAATGAAATAAAGATTTAGTTTCAAGCATGACTAGTTTCTGATCATGTTAACCAATGCATGGTAGATTTTAGTTTTGAGTCTTTAAATGCCCTTCATACTTTTATTAAAAATGGTATATTCCGGTTGCTTTTAAAATAAATATTAAATTTAGGCATATATGTTGTGTCAAAATTACTTTCCTAAATCATTTTATTATGTAAATCTTACACATATTCTACTAATTTGTTTGTAATTTTTACAACTTAACAGAAGGAAAGAGATTTCTTATACACAGTGTGCTAGGCATTGGTGTTCACATGCAGCAGATGATGTTAATCTTAGACTTTACGGGGCTCTGATATTTTAATATCATGGGTAAGTTTTGTCATTGTAAATGGTGCTTCTATAACATAGAGCTCAATTAAGCTTAATTAGCAGAAAAGACTTGACACCCATGATTAATAACTCAGCAGCTACGCGGCTGGTGCCCTCAGGTTCCTGAACCATGCATCTAGCACCAGGTGTCATCTGCATAATAATTGAAGCAATAAAATGTTTTCAATCCAATGAGTTTATTCAGCACGAATAATCTAAGTGAGCTTTAGTTTTATTTAAGACAGTGTCATCATTTAGTCTTGAATAATATGTACTTCCAGTTTGTTATTGCAATGAAATGATCACAAAGACATTTCCACAATCATTGCAACTGTACAATCACTTCCTACAGCATATGTTGCTTAACTCATGACTTTCATTCTTGCAGTCTACCAATGTTTATTTTACAAAAACAAACAAATTAACAAACAAAGCAAAAACAAAAACAACTAAAAGCTTAAGAAATGGAAACAAACATATATGGTTTTGTTTATTTATTTTGATTTAGTTTGGTTTTGGTCACACAACCATGGAGGAAAATAATTCTTGGGAACCAGAGTTGTCCTTTGAATGGTTCCTGTTTTACTTACATTAATGACACAATTCCGAGACACTGCCTTACTCTGAAACTGTGTTTTCTTCTGTTCTAGATTAAAGTGGTTATATATAGACTCAACAATATTCAACGTCATACACGTGCAAATCCTGTCAACATACTGAAGGGAACAGGCTGGAAATCTAAGATTTAGATTTAGATCCATGAACCATGGTCAATTCTCCGTTGCAGTAGACAGAATGTCCTCTGCCTGTCTGGTGATGGTGGCCCATGCCTTTAATCCTAACACTCAGGAGGCAGAGGCAGGTGGGTCTCTGTGAGTGTGATGACAGCTTTGTTTACTGAGCTAGTTCCAGGATAACTAGGGCTACACAGAGAAACCATGCTTTGAAAAGACAAACAAACAAATAAACAAAAATATCACTCTGCTTGTCTTGTTTCAGTATTAGTTATACCGTGCAGCAGTGTTTAGCACATTACAAATGCTAACTAATTTCTGAATGAACTATTGAGTGAATGACACAACCTAATTTTAATGGTGTGTGGTTCAACTGTGGGGATGATGTTGTAAATCATACTTAATAGACAGTGAAATGACTTTTCCATTGGAAACTTCATTTTTTTTAAAAAAAGTTATATCCACTAATGAATAGCAAAAGATATCCTATAGAATTTTAGGAGTAACAGCTAGAAATGTACATTAAGTGTGAATTAAGTTAAAAAGCACAACATTGGTTAGTTAGTTAATATTAGGGCATTCATTGAGACCTATACTGTTTGATCATTCTATATTTTCTACCACTTAGGGACATAGATGAAAGAAATTTTGCTAAAGAAAAATAACTAGAGATGATAGTCTGGGGCAGCAGATGCTTGGAGGGCTAAAATGCAAATCCAATGGTGACAAATGTACTTTGCTGTGATGAGATGAAAGCATTTGTTCACTCAGAAAATCTGTTCAAGTGTTTCCAGCTTCAACACTGAAATGTATATACCACAAACAAAGGGTAGGCTGGCATGAGAAGGTGTTGAAAACATTTAGATGATTTTAAGTGCCAGCTCTACTAACAACATCCTTCACTAAGAACAGCTAGCAAATAAATGATAGACAGCCTTGCTTCTGTCTCCCAGTTGTGAAGGGCTGTTGTGGTAAATACACTGCTTTGTGCTTCCAGCAGAACACATGCACATACACGCTCAGGAGCTATCTTTGGATCCATGTATGAAACACATACATACACACACACACACACACACACACACACACACACACACACACACACACTTATTTATTTTTGGAATGCCTTGGCTACCTCAAAGGCAGGATACTCCTAAACCTTACCCTGCCCAACTGGGGAAGTGGCCAGTGGCCATCCACCCAAAATCTCAAATGGTTGGTTGACTTTATTTCCTGCCACTCCAGTGTTCCTTCTTTCTACCACAGTCATGCTCAACCATTTGCCATTGGCATCTTTAGTGATCAATCAAAAAACAACTGGAGACGAGGATCTTCAGCGCCTGGACATGCAGATTCCTGATTGAATTAGAGCCAATCTTCAATAAAGGGCCTTACTTGTAACTCAGTTCTGTCGAAGTCCAGATCCTAAACTTGAATTATGGACTTTAAATTTACCTTGCTGGCAAAATATTTTTTAGTCCCTCATGCTGGTGATCTCTGGCATTCTCCAAACTGGGCCAGCACTTGATAACCCGGACCAGAGCTTTGTAAAAGGATGCAAACAACTTGTGAGGGGTAATTAGTATGTTCCTTCCATGTCATTTGAAGAACCAGCTTTTTACATGTTGCCTTTTAAAACTCTTCTTTCTTTAGTTAAATTAAATGCTTTAAGGGCAGAAGTCATTTCTCAAACAGTTATTTTGTCCCTCTCAGGTTGTTACAGGGTTTTATGTTGTAGATACTAAATAATTCATGAAAGTTCTAAATAATATTTGTTTTGAGAGCTCAAATTCATAGAATGTGAAAGCTGAAGAGACCAGGCAGTTAATTATCTGTTGTTTGTTCTGAGGTAAAAATTGTCCCCCAGAAGGGTGTAGTATCTCCAATTTAACCAACTCCATCAGTTTTTGTAGACAGGGCTACTCATACGACTTCTTAGTGTTTATTGCCTTTGTAGCTATGAAACTAGGGACCTTGAGACACATGTTCCAGAGGGCTTCAGGCAGGGCCTGGGATAGAAGGGAAATGACTCACTGACACTATCCTAATCAGGAAGACTTATTTTTATGAGCTCTTTTAATCTAGGAGCTTTCTCCAGTCACCTGGTACAAGACCAGGGATAGCAAATGGCTATTTGTGAAACCCTAGATCCACATGTATTGTTCACATCATCACATATTGTTTATGGTAGGTCAAATAGATGTAATATGGCATGTTAAGCCCCCAAAAGAATTTTCATGAGAATAGAGGAATGCATATGATATTCTGGAATATTTATATAACAGTAATAATAAGCTGATTAAAAGGTCAGCAAAAAGCATTTTATTTGAAACTTTAAAAGCATCATTATCAAGTATGATCTTTAATTTAGTGTGAAACGTACCCTAGTCATGCTTTGAAACAGTAGGTTTTACCTGAAAAAAACCTAATGAAAGGTTTCCAAGCTTTATTTTTGTCTCTTCTTCTATAGATGCGCAATAATCCACACAACTTATGCTTGTTGGGGGAAGACAGTTAGTGAAAATTAGAGAACGTGTGGGTTCATGCTTGCATGAGAAATAGGAACACCAAGAAAGGGAAAGTGAGAGGAGGCAGAGATTGAAATTACAGTTTCGTTTAAAAACACATTTGGAAAGAGAATAGTTGTGCTCTTAGGAAAATACATCATCTTGTGCATAAAATGTAAAGTTTAGAAACATAAGTGGCCTGTTTCCATAGTCCCTAGTGTTTGAAAGGTTCACTGAACCAGAGTCAACTGCCTGCGTTTCTCCTCTCTTCCCTTCCTCTCTCATATATAGGAAAATATGATATTATTCTGTAGGTTACATAATTTCATTGTTAGCTTGGTTTTATGTTTATATAATTGCCTTCCAATGCACAATAATTCTTGGTACAATGACTTAATCAATAAAGCAAAATATTTGATAACATTGATTGAAAATTTATATTAATTCATTTATCTGTCCAAGGAAAACAAACAATTTGTTTAACTTATTATTTAAGAACTAGATAAATACGGCCTCCAGTCAATGCAGAGGAAGCCGAAGCAGTTTTTATCTCTCTATTGCTGCATTAGACACAAATGTGTCTTTATCTGATCATTATTAACATGGTTGTATGCAGACGAAAGATAAATAAGGTCATATGAGCAGTGACCTGATTAATGTGCTTAAGAGGTAGAGAGGCAGAAATGGATACTTCTTAAATGAAAAAAATGTATATAAAGTGGAAAGAAGTGTGAAAAAAAAAAACTGTTTGTGGGCACAAAGAATAGAAGTGAAACTGAGAATTCTATTTTTAGCAGAAAAGTCTTTAATAGGGTAACGTGGCAAATACCACAGCCCTGCAGAGGACTTATCTTGATAGAGACAAAAGGAATCCAGGCAAGCTGGAGAAGAGACCTATGATAAGGGGAGAGGAAGAAATGCAGGCATTTGACTTTCTCTGGTTCAGCAAACCTTTCAAATACTGGGCACTATGGAAACAGGTCTCTTATTTTTTTTAAACTTTGTGTTTTATGCACAAGGTGATATATTTTCCAAAGAGCTTCACTCTGCTCTTTCCCATGGCTCTGTTTTATCTTTCACAATAACATTTATCACTACTTGACATGTATTTATTCACCCATTGTTGAAATCTCCTCACTTTATCTCTGCAAGGTTAAGGTCAACTCTTGTGTCCCTTGTTCTCAGAACCATGACTGACACTAAGGATACATTTGTAGAGAAGACGTACGTTGTGCTTTTAGTGCTGATAGGCTCTGATTCAATTTTTAATAATGTTTACTGTATAATAGTGCTATTCAATTACATATTACAAAGTATCTAAGTATAGTATTTTGTTTGTGATTTGTGACTATATATATATATATATATATATATATATATATATATATATATAGTCTTCATATTAGAAAATATTCTGAACTTTAGGATCACTTGGGTACTTCTTGGGTTGGACGTGAGATCAACTTAGAGCTAGACTGATTATGGCAGAGATTAAATTTTCTAGGAATCTGAAGAAATAACTGGACATTTAACATATTTAGCTTATATGCATAGTCCCACTTAAATATTGAATATTTTTTATTGTTTTAAGTTAAGAGATTCAGAATGATGAATACTGTACATATGACATGAGTCAACAAAAAAGTTTTGGTTAATATTCAGCAAAGAGGATGCTTAAAATGCATGCATAATACACACACACACACACACACACACACACAAATATAATTGGGTACATGGCTATATATACAAACTGAAGAATAATTTCCTGGAATGATCTTAAAAGGAAGTCTCCTTGGTAGACATCTTTTATATGTGATTAATTTTTGGCACAGACATTTTAGCTGTGGAGAAAAAATTCATAGAGTTTGCAAAACCAAACAAATACAAATAGATCATGGATCTCAGACATTCACCCATATAGTATTCTGTCCTTTTCATTACAGATGTATGCCATGAATTTGATGTCCCACAGAGACGCTGTAAAGCTGCAGGACCAAAACAACACAACATTTGATGAGATATATGAGTTCATAGTTGTCTATATTTTATTTTATTTTATTTACCTCATGTGGTATCTTAATTATACTTACCAATGTAGAAGAATTTCAATTTAACAACATGGATGCTCTGACAAAGGATTACGTTCAAAGACCTCATAGATCTATATGATCTGGCTGGAATGCAGACATTCCCTTAGTACATACCAAAGTGCTTTCTTAGTCCCTAAAAATAGAGGTAAAATTAGTTTGTAGAAGGAAATAGCCATGTCTGAAAATGATGTCTCATTGTTGGGTGGAGTGACAATCAGAGAAAGTCAGGGACAGGATATACCCAACTCTCTTCAGAACCAACAGGAAAGAGAGGCAACTTATGAGAGCAGCACAGAGGGGTTGGGGGCGGGATGGAGGAAGGCAGCTTTACAGAGAGCAGTCTGCAGGTGAAACGAGTGAGAAGGAGCAAGAAGATTTATTATTAAAACAGGTTACCAGAGTTTGCTTCAGGCCAAGCAGAGCAATGCATTCAGATATCAAGGGAAGCCAATTAGAATCACTCACCTTGGAGAGGAGTTGGGGCCAGAACTGCTGAGTTAGGCCAGCTAGCCAGAGGTCCTAAAGAGGTAGAAAAGGTGAGCTTATTCAGCAGTAGGCATCTGAGACAACAATTATATCTGGTGAATAAAAGTTACTTTTACATATCACATTCTTAAAAATGTCAGCTCTGTACTGAGTTGGAATTCCTCAGTGAGCCCTGCTTCTGTCTACCCCTGGAATGATCTGAAAGACTGCCACTCCCCAGGATTGCAGCATTCTTAGCATCCTTATTCATTTAGGCACTCATAGTATAACATCCCCTGAGTTTTCCGACTTTCCTGACCACTTCCATTTGCATGTTGCTCCCTGGGTATTTGTGCTTCCTTGTACTTTTATGAATCTACGATATAGCAACAGTGTCTTTTGTGAAATTCTGTGACCAAGCAATCCTGCCCCTTGTGCACATTGATTTGGTCTGGTAAATGCTAGTCTCACTTCTTCTTCAGGTGGCTTCTATGTACTCTTCTATGCATCTCTAGTTACACTATAGGGCCATTTTCAGACTGTTTTGACCTGTTGTTTTGGGTTTCTGTCAGTGAATAGAGGACATAGCCACTTACTGGTTTGCCAATTAAACAATTTTGGGGAAAAGTCTAAGTCAGAGATAAAAGATCTGCTTAAAGAAACTTCCTATAGATGATTTTTTAAAAAGAAAAAAAAATCTAAAAAAAATCTAGCTTTACCTATTTTAGTTAATTTTAAAAGCCACCGACTTTATGAGGAATAAAATGAGTAACATATTATTAGTCTCTCATTATCTTTGCTGTAGATGATATCTTGAACGGAACCTGTCAAACACTGTATCTCTGCTGTTTCTGCTGGATCTGTGTTTCATTGTCATCCTTGTTTTGTGGTGAAAGATGCCACCTTTTAAACATCAGCAACGGAGCCAACATTTTCTGTAGGCTAAACAAATATTCTGCCTCTGAGCTATAATCCCTGTTCAAAAGATGCTCTTTGAGTATTAATCATCATTCACAAAATTATTCCTAGGAAAAGGACCTTCCTAATCAATGACATTTCTTATTCGATTTAGAACTTAAGATACCAGATAATCAAGAGCTAACATCAATCCCATCTTTGAAAGACAGACAGCTTCAAATTTCTAACTCCCCTGGCAGCTATATATCTCACCTGGCTTCCACTAAGTTCCCAGGTTAATAAGCCTTTCTCCTTCAAATGATAAACACGACCTTTTAAAAAAAAAATCTATCTCCTTTGGTTCAGTAGCTTTCCAAATAAACATTTTATTTTTTCCCCACAACTACTTTCTTAGTCTGTCATTGGTCTTTTAAGCAGAGACTTACAAATGTGAATTACGTATTTTTTTATGAGTTAATAGTTGTTAGACATGTAATTTCTATTGTGCATTTAGTTATGTATCTTAATGAATCATAATTTTGTGATTACTGGTCCCTTTTGGGGTTCAGATAAATAGATTACATTTTCAAGTTTAAATGAAGGTACTCTTCAGTAATTGTCTTCCTCTTATTTCAACTCTGATATTAATATCCAAAACAAGTATTTAAAATATCAGTCACATATATGAGTTTACTTCTGCCTCCCACTAAAACATGTTTTCTTTATGTAATATGCAGAGAGCCATGTTTTTAGAAAGCTATTGTAGAATTTGCTTAGGATTGATGTCAACTGCCTTATCTCATTTTTCATGAAATATTTGTTTATATTGTAATTGTTGCTTAGTAACAATGAAAATAACTCCATTGTCTGTATTTTTCCTGTCAAGAATGCAGAATTCAGGACAGACCCCATTTTCGGGGTACCTTCCCACCAGAGGAGAGGTGTCCACCAGGGAGGGCTCTCATTGCCTGCTCCGGGTCACACAGGCTCCTGTCTGCGCAGGTGAGAGTGTGGACTGCAGAAGCGACACAGCTTCTGGGACAGACCCCTTTCCTGCTCCAGACATCCGGGCTCCTTCCTCGACAGAGGAAAGTATCTGCCAGGGAGGGCTCTCACTGCCTGAGCTGGTGAGGGAGCTATCTTTGCTCCAGGTCGCCCAGGCTCCTGTCTGTACAGTTGAGAGTACTGACTGCAGAAGCAACACAGCTTCTGGGACAGACCCCATTTCGGGCTCCCGACACTCAGGCATCTTCCCAACCAAAGTAGAGGTGGCCACCCGGGAGGGCTCTGTCCACCAGAGCAGGTGAGAGAGCCATATTGTGTCCAGGGTCCCTCAGACACTAGTCTTTACAGGTGAGTGTGCAAACTGCAGAGGCAACACAACTTCTGGGACAGGCCCAATTTTGGGACTACATCTTCAGTCAGGAGGCAGGTCTGAATGCCAGAACTCTGTGCGCCTTCCCCACAAGAGGAGAGCTTGCCTGCTGAGAGCACTCTGACCAAGGAGACTCAGGAGAGAGCTGGACTCCCAGGACTGCTGACAGAGGCTAACAGAATCACAGGAGGAACAAGCTCCAATCAGAGACAACTATAACAACTAACTCCAGAGATTACC
>NC_034593.1:54188671-54190323 GCF_900095145.1 Mus pahari
CTACTATACCCAGCAAAACTCTCAATTACCATAGATGGAGAAACCAAAGTATTCCATGATAAAACCAAATTCACACAATATCTATCCATGAATCCAGCCCTTCAAAGGATAATAAAGGGAAATCACCAACACAAAGACAGAAACTATACCCTAGAAAAAGCAAGAAAGTAATCCTTCAACAAACCTAAAAGAAGACAGCCACAAGAACAGAATCCCAACATTAACAACAAAAATAACAAGAAGGAATTACTTTTCTTTAATTTCCCTTAACATCATGGACTCAATTCCCCAATAAAAAGACATAGATTAATAGATTGGCTACACAAACAGGACCCAACATTTTACTGCTTACAGGAAACCCACCTCAGGGAAAAAGACAGACACTACTTAAGAGTGAAAAGCTAGAAAAGAATTTTCCAAGCAAATGGTCCAAAGAAACAAGCTGGAGTAGCCATTCTCATATTGAATAAAATTGACTTCCAACCCAAAGTTATCAAAAAAGACAAGGAGAGGCACTTCATACTCATCAAATGTAAAATCTACCAAGAGGAATTCTCAATTCTGAATATCTATGTCCAAATACAAGAGCAGCCACATTCATTAAAGAAACATTAGTAAAGCTCAAAGCACACATTGTATCTCACACAATAATAGTGGGAGACTTCAACACCCCACTTTCTCCAATGGACAGATCCTGGAAACAGAAACTAAACAGAGACACATGGACACTAACAGAAGGTATGAAACAAACAGATTTAATGGATATCTACAGAACATTTTATCCTAAAACAAAAGGATATACCTTCTTCTCAGCACTACATGGTACCTCCTCCAAAACTGACCATATAATTGGTCATAAAACAGGCCTCCACAGATACAAAAATATTGAAATAATCCCATGCACCCTATCAGGTTACCACGGACTAAGGCTGATCTTCAATAACAGCATAAATAATAGAAAGACAACACTCACATGGAAACTCAACAAAACTCTACTCAATGATTCCTTGCTCAAAGAAAAAATAAAGAAAGAAATTAAATAATTTTTAGAGTTTAATGAAAATGAAGCCACAAGATACCCAAACTTATAGGACACAATGAAGGCAGCCCTAAGAGGAAAATTCATAGCCCTGAGTGCCTCCAAAAAGAAACTAGAGAGAGCACATACTAGTAGCCTGAGAGCACACCTAGAAGCCCTAGAACTAAAGGAAGCAAATTCACCAAAGAGAAGTAGAGAACAGGAAATAATCACACTAAGGTCTGAAATCAACAAAGTGGAAACAAAAAGAACTTTTCAAAGAATCAAAGAAACCAGGAGCTGGTTCTTTGAGAAAACCAACAAGATAGATACACCCTTAGCCAGACTAACTAGAGGGCAGAGGGAGAGTATTCTAATTAACAAAATCAGAAATGAAATGGGAGATATAACAATGGATCCTGAGGAAATTCAAAACATCATCAGTTCCTACTACAAAAGGCTATACTCAACAAAACTAGAAAACCTGGATGAAATGGACAACTTCCTAGACAGATACCAGGTACCAAAGTTAAATCAGGATCAGATTAACGATCTTAACAGTCCCATTTCCCATAAGGATATAGAAGTAGTCATTAATAGTCTCCCAACCAAAAAATGCCCAGGACCAGATGGG
>NC_034593.1:54190334-54204355 GCF_900095145.1 Mus pahari
ATCTGTATGGTAAGAACTTCAAATCTCTGAAGAAAGAAATTGAAGAAGATCTCAGAAGATGGAAAGATCTCCAATGCTCATGGATTGGCAGGGTTAACATAGTCAAAATGACCATCCTGCCAAAAGCAATCTATAGATTCAATTCAATCCCCATCAAAATGCCAACTCAATTCTTCACTGAGTTAGGGCGATTTGCAAATTCATCTGCAATAATAAAAAACCTAGGATAGCAAAAACCATCCTCAACAATAAAAGAATCTCTGGTGGAATCACCATGTCTGACCTTAAGCTGTACTACAGAGCAATTGTGATAAAAACTGCATGGTACTGGTACAGAGACAGACATGTAGATCAATGGAATAGAATTGAAGACCCAGAAATGAACCCACACACCGATGGTCACTTGATCTTTGACAAGGGAGCTAAAACCATCCATTGGAGAAATGAGAGCATTTTCAACAAATGGTGCAGGCACAATTTGCGGTTATCATGTAGAAGAATGAGAATTGATCCATTCTTATCTCCTTGTACAAAGCTCAAGTCTAAGTGGNTCAAAGACCTCCACATAAAACCAAAGGCACTGAAATTGATAGAGGAGAAAGTGGGGAAAAGCCTCGAAGATATGGACACAAGGAAAGAATTCCTAAACAGAACAGCAATGGCCTGTGGTATAAAATCAAGAATTGACAAATGGGACCTCATAAAATTGCAAAGATTCTGTAAGGCAAAATACACTGTCAGCAAGACAAAAAGGCCACCAACTGATTGGGAAAGGATTTTTACCAATCCTAAATCTGATAGAGGACTAATATCCATTATATACAAAGAGCTCAAGAAGCTGGACTCCAGTAATTCAAATAACCCCATTAAAAATTGGGGTACAGAATGAAACAAAGAATTCTCAACTGAGTAATACCGAATGGCTGAGAAACACCTGAAAAAAATGTTTAACATCCTTAATCATCAGGGAAATGCAAATCAAAACAACNCTGAGATTCCATCTCACACCAGTCAGAATGGCTAAGATGAATAACTCAGGTGTCAGCAGATGCTGGCGAGGATGGGGAGAAAGAGGAACATTCCTCCATTTCTGGTGGGATTGCAATCTTGTACAACCACTTTGTAAATCAGTCTGGAGGTTCCTCAGAAAATTGGACATAGTACTACCTGACGATCCAGCAATACCTCTCCTGGGCATATACTCAGAAGATCTTCCAACTGGTAATAAGCACACATGCTCCACTATGTTCATAGCAGTCTTATTTATAATAGCCAGAATCTGGAAAGAACCCAGATGTCCCTCAATAGAGGAGTGGATACAGAGAATGTGCTACATTTAAACAAAGGAGTACTACTCAACTCTTAAAAACAATGAATTTATGAAATTCTTAGGCAAATGGATGTATCTGATGTTACCTTAGTGAGTTAACACAATCACAAATGAAGTCACTAGATATGCACTCACTGATAAGTGGATATTAGTCCAGAACCTTAGAATAACCAAGATACAATTTGCAAAACACCAGAAAACCAAGAAGAAGGAAGACCATCGGGTGGATACTTCATTCCTCCNTAGAATAGGGAACAAAATACCCATGAAAGATTTACAGAGACAAAGTTTGGAGCTAAGATGAAAGGATGAACTATACAGAGACTACCCTTCCCGGGGATCCACCCCATCATTAGTCACCAAACCCAGATACTAATGCACATGCCAGCCAGATGTTGCTGAAGGAATCCTGATATTGCAGTCTCTTGTGAATCAATGCCAATGCCTGGCAAACACAGAAGTGGATGCTCACAGTCAGCTATTGGATGGAACACAGGGTCCCCAATGAGGAGCTAGAGAAAGTACCCAAGGACCTGAAGGGGGCTGCAACCCTGTAGGTGGAACAACAATGTGAACTAACCAGTACTCCCAGAGCTCGTGTCTCTAGCTGCATATATAGCAGAAGATGGCCTATTTGGCCATCATTGGGAAGAGAGGCCCCTTGGTCTTGCAAACTATATATGCCCCAGTACAGGGGAATGCCAGGGCCATGAAGTAGGAATGGGTGTGTAGGTGAGCAGGGGTGGGGGGAGGGTATAGGGAACTTTGGGGATAGCATTTGAAAAGTAAATAAAGAAAATATCTAATAAATAAATGAATGCAGAATTCAAATGTACTATTTTACTTTTTGCATTTTTCTTGAGGGTAATATTTCATATTCATGAGAGGCAGGGGATTAGTCATAGTAATGCTTTATTTACTGTTGAGTTATAAAAATCCCCCAGTTTTCATTAGTGGCCAAGACTAGTGTAAAAAGGAGCTCTTGAAGCCTATGAGAAATCACCAGCAATGACAGCGTATCAGCAAACAGCTCTCTGTGACTGTATTGCTCAGTGTGCATTTCTTTCATTCTCAACATAGCATACATAATGAAAACCTTGGAGGAAGACCATCCTGTAGTGTTTGTTTGTGACAATTACTAACACATAGGTTGGACCTTAAGAACTTAACGGTCAAAGAAAAGTATTCAATTCTGCTGAATACAAGCTGATATCTTATTGTCTTCTTGCAGTAAAAATTCTTCTTCCCATTTCATGGCTGTCTCACTAGCAACAGTTTGCTTTGACTCCACAACTTCCTAGGCCTGAGTTTTGTTTTGTTTTTTTAACTCTGTTACTCTTCTTTATTTTCAGGGGATGATCTGTCTGGTTTCATCTGTGACATTTAGATTTCTGAGGCCAATTGTCTCTGAAAACCATTTTTATTTTACTTAAGTTACACATTTTGGTGTTTGACATAGCTCCAAATCACCAGGAACTGAGTACAGACAAAGGTGAATATGAATTCCTGTCCTTCCTGCGGTTCCTTCCTTCGGTTCTTTACAGTTAGAATAACAGGGCTGTGTCATCACATGTATCTCTTGACAACCATTTAGGTAGAAACATCAATAGATGAATTTTTTTTAATCTGTAAGATTATACTTAAATGATCACCTTTTATTTCCTAAAACAAAACAGCTAAGAATGCATTGTTTAATGATTCCTTGGTATATTGTTAAAGAGGAGAACATGGGGTGAGAGAGGAAGTCTCCCTGCTCCAGAATGGCAAAGTGGAAGCACTACATGCTTTCTACAGAAGGCACTGCTACACACTGAGTGTGCTGGCTCACATGGCTGAACACATAGAGAAAAGACAATTCTCCAACGTAGGATGTCTAGCTAAAGGGCAGACCTGGAGTTCTCCTGGAACTGACTTTGAGAGGAGTAATTTTGACTCATAACCATTGCATTAGATATATTTATTTTCAAATGAATCATCTGAAAAATAAATAGGTTTCACAGACACCTGCAACTTATTTTTTTTTCAAGTTAAGTATTTGATATGCTAGAGTTATATTGCTATAGAAAACTATAAGTGGTTTAAATTGGAATGGTCCTCGCTTTTTTTTTTCTTCTAATAACAGAATATTGGTTGGTGGCAAAATGAGGCCAGCTCAGAAGCAGCCCAGTAATGAGATGCACTTTATTCTCTTAGCAGAAGGGTTAACATGAAGTGATATGACAGCTAAATGTACACAGTGGTCCCCATCTAAAGTTGTGACAGTACCACTTGAAAGATGAATTCCAACCCATTCCACACCTGTTGGCTTGTTAGAGGTAATAACTGACTGTGATTCCTGAAGGTCAAAATGCCCTTGGTTGTTCAGTGTGCCAGATTGCTCCCCTAAAATAAAGACTAGAGTGCCAGGACTCATTCCCACATATGTATAAAATAAAGGGTTGATGCATTCTGATTTTAATATTCTCTCTACCTTGTAGTTCCCTCCCCTCAGCAGCTCATAGGAAACAAACAAACAAACAAACAAACAATGAAACAAAATAATCAAAACAACCCCCAAAAGAGGTATCTTGTTCACCATTATTTGGAAAGAATGTGGTCTCTTTTTCCAAAATATATCACCTACATCAAAATATCCATGAAAACATATTCAAAGTTTGCAACCAAGAATTTTGTGTACTGGAACCCTTAGGATGCCCACCAGATGAATGTGTACTTTGATTTGTTAAATAAGTTCTGCTTGAAGGGGCTTGTTTGCTGAAGTCCTTTAAGAAAGCCAGAGCACTTCACCCAATGCCAGTATGTAATTATCTGACAAAAAGAAATCTTATAGTTCTTTTCTTCCAAGACTACCAGTAGAAAAGAAAAAAAAAATGTTTGAATCTGTTTGGACTACATTTAAATGGCAGCAAATTAACTATTTGGTCTGGGCTATCTCATTCTTCTTTGGCAACAACCCTGGAAGAATTCACCTCTGGGGAAATTGTGAAATAGCAATACCTGATATTTCAATCTTGAAAGCTTGAACACCTAACTGACCTTCTAAGAATCAGTAGGAACTTCTGGGGGTATAGGAAATCTGGGATATTGTAAAAAAAAAAAAATCTAAAAGTAAAAGGTTAAATTCTGGGGGAAATTTGGAAGGACGATATTAAAGTTCTGTCATTTGTTTTCTTTGAGATAAAGCATGGCCTTATTTGACACTTTGAAACTTAGGCAATACCACCTCTATATTCTCCTGTTCTGGCAAGTTAGAGACTTTCAAAGATAGAGCCCAAGATGCTAAGTTTCCACTTGGTGGAGAATTGGTGCAGGGAAAGCCATGCAGAAAAGGGAAGCAGACCATGTAGCTGCAGCTCCACTCTTTTGTTTCCTGACTGTGTGGTCTTTGAGAGAATGCCGCACTTCTCCAAAATCCAGAGTTCTTAGTTATAAGTACAGGCTAGATCAGTTCAAAGGTACCTTAGTCAGTCAATAATTATTCATAGAAACTAAAAATTAGAAAATATGTTCTCACTTTATACTGTTTATAGCAAGTAGTTTCAGGGAGAAAGTTCTTTATTACTTAAAAAAGACTTTACATAAATTTTTTTCTACCTAAACAAATACATTTTCAACTATTTTCACTTGATCCTGTATTTCTCCTGACTTTTTTCCCTATGATTAAAGTAATTTCATCATGTTTATTCCAAGATAATTTTTCTGTACTTTCCATTGCTTTCTGTCTATTGGATATCTTGTGTAGAGTAAGTTTTATACTTGTTAATATATACAGAATGTTAATACAAGTTGTGCTGCATACATTGAAAGGTAAAATAATGGCAAATGTGGAATGAATACAAACTAACCAAATTCAGGACACAATAGAACATTATATGGATTAAATTCTCTTCTAGTTCACTTAGAAGTTCTCTCTAGGTTTTGTTTGTCTTGTTTGTTTGTTTGTTTGTTTTTGAGATAATAATGGATGGTCTGAAAATATGCTCTAAAAGAGCTGCTACTGGCTACCATGAAAACAAAATATGTCTTTGGGAAAAGAAAATGGAAATGGAAATGAACAGTTTAATTTTTTTCTAAATTCCAATTCACTTATAGGTAAGATAAAAATAATGCTGTTGCCTACTTTATAAGGTTATTATAAGGACTAAAGGGAGCAGCTGAAACAGTCTTCTATCTGGGGTAAATGATGTAGAATGACTGGGGTAAACAATGTAGAATGACTGGGTCCTGTCACTAGCTGACATTGATACTTTATTGCTATAGTTCTGAATATCCATTTACTGGTAATAATTTGATAACACTGTAGAGTAAGAATTCTTATGCTTGGGCTGGTGAGATGGCTCAGTGGGTAAGAGCACCCGATTGCTCTTCTGAAGGTTCAGAGTTCAAATCCCAGCAACCACATGGTGGCTCATAACCATCCGTAACAAGATCTGACGCTCTCTTCTGGAGTGTCTGAAGACAGCTACAGTGTACTTACATATAATAAATAAATAAATCCTTTAAAAAAAAAAGAATTCTTATGCTTATCTCATGAGTAGAAAAATATTGAGAATTATAGAAGTTGAGCTACTGTCGATAACATCACCCAACACAGTGTGATTAAGATAGATCTATACATCAGGTCTATAGAACTCAAGCTTGGAAGTTTTTCTACTATGTCTCTATTATGCTATGTCTTCATGGGCTCAAGTATGAATGCAGACATATTGCATTATTATAGTTTATTACTCTGAGTCAGAAATTTATAAGATGAAATCCTATTATTGATTTTTTTTTTGTATAGTGAACTAACTAATTTTTATAAAGGTTTGAAAAATCTTCAGAGTTCAGTTCGGTACCATTCCTGATGTGGCAGAATGACTATCAGATTTCAGAGTGATTCCCTGTGTGGCCCTCCTTCTACTACACAGTCTTTAGTCATTACCATTCCACTTGTCATGTGATTTCATTTACTCACAGGTATTCTTTCTTTGTAATAATTTTTTTAAAAAATTGTCACTTACCACATTAACTTCTGGCTATTTTAAAAGAATTAAATCACCTCCAAAGAAGGTCATTACTAACTTGCTATAATGACACTTTTAAAAAGTTACTCTTGAAATCATGTCTAGGTGAACATGTTCAATAACTTAAAATTCCCCTTTTTCTTTTTTCCTTTCCTGTCTCTATTGGTCTTGAACACCAACAGAAGCATATTGTCATATTTGAATGCTCTAATTTAGTGTATTTATTGAAAATGTAATTTATTTCAATAAATTCGTACTGAATGCCTCTTTCTAAAAATATATTTATCATCTCACTGAGGATGCAGACCATAAACACACACAAAATAAATGTCACAATAGCACATAACCTTCTGTCATCTGAGTTTTAAGTTCTGTAGTGATGCCTCCTCTGCTCTGACTTGTTCTTCCTCTTGTATTTGTTACTCATTTAGACCCCATGTATTCGACCAACAGCACTTTAAAATTTTATCTTATTTTTAAATTAAGATTAATTACACATTTTCCTAATATCCTCTTTTCCTTGCTTCAACCTTTTCTAGCACCTTCCAAACTTACTCCTTCTCAAATTTATGGCCTCTTTGTTCTAAACTTTTTGAGTATATTCATCAATAGAACAAAAATCTTCCCTTGTGACACGTCCATTCTTGTAGGAGGGTGAAGCAAGGGGAAGTAAGTGCTAAGATGGTACAGGAAGGTGATGTTATAGGCAAAGAGAAGAGAGAGCAGGCTCATTTAGAGGGTGGTTATGATGTACTTCATGAAATGGTTGTTTTTCAACATTTGAAGGTGATTATAAAATTATCTCTGGGTAGATCTGGAAAACAATGTTCTCAGGAAGCAAAAGATAGCTGTATCAAAGCTAGTGAGCTGACATGTAACAAGGAGGCCAGAATACCTGAAACAGAGTGAGTAAGATATAGAAAACCTTACACAAAACCAGAGAGGAAAGGGCTGTCCATGCAGGACTCATGAACCATCTACGAAATCAATTCTGCCCACTCTGCATTTGTAGGCAGCATTGCTGTGCTGTGCACCCAGGTGAAGAATGGTTCATCTTTTATGCAGTCCTGACTGCTGCACTGACCATAAAATGAAGGAGCAGGTCTGGATGCAAGAGGTAATGGAACAAAGTGACAATTGATGACAATGGTGGTTAAGAGGCTCAACCTTTGTGCAAATTTAATTCCAATCACTCATGAAACTAGCCTGATCATGTCTTTATTTAAAGCAGTCACATTTTCAAGTAGATGGCTTAAGTAGATACACAGTAAGGGAGGCTGCTTAAGCCAACCCGCAGTTGATCAGCTGCTAATGGACAAAAGTGGGAAGTTCCTACTAAATGACTTAGCAGGGTTCTTCATCCCAACTCTGTTTGAGGAGAGCACATTAGACATCTGTCAAGAGAAAACAACACAGTATAATGTTCAATTTTGAGCTGGCTCAGGCCTGCTAACACATGGTCATTTTTTTTTTTTAAATTGGAGATTGCAGCCCAGCAAACTGCCATCACCAAGTGACTTTACACCTGGGGGGGGGGGTGTGACCCACTGATGCACAGCTTCAGGCTAGGACAACTCCTCCTGTCTGCCTCTCTCATTTTTCTTGTTGCACAACTAGAGAAACTTCCTTGGTTCTCAGCTTCTCCTTCTCTTGCAAAGCCCAATCAGAACCAATCAGAGTGTCTTCCGGGTGCTCATCCTGAGCTGGCCCATCCGTGGGTCCCGAACTGTACTTCTCAGGTTCCAAATAAGGCACCTCTGCTTTGCTGTCAGTGTTCAAGTTGATTGACGGCTGGTGGGTCAGGAGAAGGCCTAAGTGAAGTTGAGCCCTGTGAAGGATCTTTGTCAGGCCAGTGAAGGAGGTAAAAAAAAAAAAAAAAAAAAAAATCGCATTTCTGATTTGCATTTCTCTGATCACTGTGGATGTTAGGAATGATTTGATGGTTAGCCGTTTGTGTTCTCGGCACCAGAGATCCTTCAGTGGAACCTCTTGCATCCTGTCTTAGCTCTTGATGTCTAGAGGGTAATAAATAATCCTTTGGCTGCTGTGCGAATTGGAAGTACTTCTCTTTTTTTCAATTGCTTTCACTTTGTAGGTTTTGTTATTCAGGAAAGAAATGAGTTTTGATGTGAGAACACACATGTTTATGTACATACACAGAGGATCTACAAACATGCCATATATGTCTATACTTTGCTTTGAAATGCCCTTCAATAAAAAACAAACAAACAAAAAACAAAAAAAAAAATAAGACTGTGATCTCACAATTTTATCCATATCGCTCATATAACCATCAGTATGGCCCTACATTTCTCAGTGTTACCGATGAAGAAAATGAGGCATATGTAGTTGTACAACCTATCTAAGCCTGGCCAGAGATAGAGTTGAAATGAAAATCTGAGCAATCTAATTTCAAACTATCTGCTTAAAGCACCGCAATGCTGCTTTGAAGAAGTGTCTGTCACTATTCACTATAATTCATGACTTCCTTCACATGAGACTCTATACTTTGTATCTGATCATTTCACATGGGCAAGGTATATACAAAAATAAGATAATATGTACGTATGAAAGTAAGTCACCTCTATTAAGAAATCTTTAAATGGCCCACAAAAAAGTAAATTGTTAGTGATAACAGTCAAAATTGTACCTTCTATTTTTCTTCAGTTCTGGAATATGCTAGAGCAGGAAATGTTCCCTGAGCAATTTGTCTGAAACACAAAAGTGGGTTTCTGGCAAAGGAAGATAAAATATCGTCTCTTGTGTATTTTATTTGAATGCATAGAATTGTTACATTTAAACTTATTAATGTTACAATTTTTCCAACCCAGTAGGCTATGCATATTTTGAGCTACATGACTGAAGAATCCAATTATACACCTCAGGGAAAGGGCACGCAGAATAACTAAGGAAGGGCTTTATTTAGAAATACATTATGTATGTTTACCTTGAAAATGGGGGAAAAAATACCACAGGACTGAGAATTAATGAACCATGTACAAAACTCAGTGAGTACTATTACTATACATGACAAAATAGGAGGGCATGAATGAGGGATGTGAAGGTTTGCTATTTCTTGGGTGTTTAAAATTGTTATAAAATCAAGGAACAGGAGATAATGCTGAGACGGTTAACATAGAGCATTGTAGCATCATGAGCAATGGTGATGTGCACATGCTAGTGTGTTCTGATGTTATCATCTTCCCAGGCTCTAGATTCTAATGAAATTTATGAAATCCTTATAAAGAAAGCATTTCACTCAGAGCTAGTACTGGCACAAAGAGATATGCAGAGAACCTGTGATATTTGACATTTTTATTTTTAAATACATGTGTACTATGTCTTGGGTTTCTATTTCAATGCAATCCTAAAAATATGTCTCAAGAGAACATACTGTTGCTCAGTTTCATTAAGAGTCAGACTTGCTTCTAAACTATGAGAAATGATTACCTCAGAATACTTTCCTGTGTAGTTTTACATCCTTGCAAATGATACAGCAAAACAGTAATCAAGATAGTCACATATCACAATTTTTGGCCTTATCAAGGCAAGCCTTATTTAAGAAGCCCATCAGAAACAGTAATTTTAAGCATTCAAATACCACAGCACTCATGAAAATGGACCACAGAACTATTGCTTCCTTAAAATTACGAAAATTGATTTTCACACACTACCTCATTAAAGACTTTCATCCAAAGAAGACGTCTTTAGCAGTTTTTAGGTACGGCTTTTGTACCTGATTACAAGACACAAATATTCCTGATGATGTGATCTGTAATAATAAATATTCAAAGCTGTGAGTGGAAGACTTTGAGCTTGATCCAGGATTTGGATGTTGCAGGCATACAGGAGCCAGCTTATAAATGTGGCTGGGAGGTAGGACCTTGCTGTAATCATTACATTTTCACTAAATTATTAAAGCCTCATGGGGACGATGGTAGGGAAAAGAATGCCAGCTCTGAATCTTGTACCATCTGTGGTCACCAGGCACAGTTTGTAGGTCAAACAAGAACAGGGTGAGTTAGAATGGAGATGGGACACCTGGGATCTGAGAAACTTACCACACATAATACTAAGTACGATATAGATTTTAGACTTTGCTAATAGATGAAGTTACAGAGTGACATGAAGAGACTTGTATTTTGTTAGATAACTGTATTAGGGTTTTACTGGTGTGTAAAGACACCATGACTGTGGCATCTCTTAAAAAGAAAAATACTTCATTGGAGCTGGCTTACAGTTCAAAGGTTTAGTCCATCATCAGCATGGCAGGAAGCACTGTGGCATGCAGGCAGACATGGTCCTGGAGAAGGAGTTGAGAATTCTACATCCTGATCAGGAGGCAACAAGAAGAGACTGCCACACTAGCTTGTGGCTTGAGCATCCGCCACCTCAAAGCCTGCCCCTACTTACCACTTCCTCCAACAAAGCCATACACCAACAAGGCCACGCCTCCATCACAACTGCTCAGCTTTGAATACATTTTAATATTTTTGAATACATTTTAATATTTCCAGTGCTTACTGATAGCAGAAGGTCAGAAGACAGAAACCAGGGTAACATCAGTGAAGTTATTCTGGGAAAATAGTAGAGTCTATGTACTCTGAATCAATATAGGTACCAAGACCAAGAGTGGCAGAGATTAAGGGTTCAGTTTCAGTCTGATGTTTGAGATACTAGTCAGGAGGACATCTTAAGTTTGCATTTTCTGAAAGTACTACAAATAAAAACCAGGGCATCATAAGCCCATGGATTATGTTTAGCATGTATGTATGTATGCTTCCATGTATGAATGTATGTATATATGTATTAGGCAGGGCTCTAGGCACTGTACATAGAAGGGAAGTTTTGTACACTGAACTACATAATCAGCTTCTAAAAAGGATTTAAAGCTTTAATACAGGCAGAAATTTCTTCAAGCAGTGAACTTTTTTTTTTTTTTTTTAGGTGAAAGTTTGTAATTCTGAGCCATAAATGTTTACCTCTCTTCTATTTTAAAGGGGCATTAAAGGAAGGATAATGGCTATTATAAATAAGGCTGCTATGAACATAGTGGATGGAGCATGTTTCTTTATTACATGTAGAAGCATCTTTCTGGATATATACCCAAGAGTAGTATAGCTGGGTCCTCAGGTACTACTATGTCCAGTTTTCTGAGGAAACACCAGAATGATTTCCAGAGTGATTGTACCAGCTTGCAATCCCACCAGCAGTGGAGGAGTGTTCCTCTTTCTCCACATCCTTGCCAGCATCTACTGTCACCTGAGTTTTTGATCTTAGTCATTCTGACTGGTGTGAGGTGGAATCTCAGGTGGGATGTTTTGATTTGCATTTCCCTGATGACTAAAGATGTTTAACATTTCTTTAGGTGCTTCTCGGCCATTCGATATTCTTCTGTTGAAAATTCTTTGTTTAGCTCTGTATCCCATTTTTAAAATAGGGTTATTTGGTTCTCTGGAGTCTAACTTCTTGAGTTCTTTGTATGTATTGGATATTATCCCTCTATCAGATATAGGATTGGTAAAGATCTTTTCCCAATCTGTTGGTTGCCGTTTTGTCCTATTGACAGTGTCCTTTGCCTTCCAGAAGCTTTGCAATTTGATGAGGTCCCATTTGTCGATTATTGATCTTAGAGCATAAGCTATTGGTGCTCTGTCCAGCAAAATTTCCCCCTGTGCCCATGTGTTTGAGGCTTTTCCCCACTTTCTCTTCTATTAGAGTCAATGCATCTGGCTTTATGTGGAGGGCCTTGGTCCACTTGGATTTGAGCTTTTTCAAGGAAATAAGAATGGATCAATTTGCATTGTTCTACACGCTGACCACCAATCTGTTTTCTGCTCTGGACTGAATTATGTCACTCTTTCCAGTTCATGCTGAAGTCCCATCATCCAAAGTAACTACATCTCTGCTCTTCTTCATAAACTCAGATCAAATTGGCTAAATTAATTCCAAAATATACGCTTTCTCGGGGAGGAACTCTACAATGTTGCCATCTGTTATATTTAAATATATCATTCAGTTAGTTATTTCCTTTTTTAAATTTTTTTATTAGATATTTTCTTTATTTACATTTCAAATGCTATCCTGAAAGTTCCCTATACCCTCCCCGCCACCCTGCTCCCCTACCCACCCACTGCCAATTCTTGGCCCTGGCGTTCCCCTGTACTGGGGCATATAAAGTGTGCAAGACCTAGGGGCCTCTCTTCCCAATCATGGCTGACTTGGCCATCTTCTGCTATATATGCAGCTAGAGACACGAGCTCTGGGGGGTACTGGTTAGTTCATATTGTTGTTCCACCTATAGGGTTGCAGATCCCTTATGTTTGCATGCTCAAATGATTACACCTTGAGTCTCCATGCTCAGTGTATTTTGAAAACTTACTGAAAGCCTCCTGTTTCCCCTCTCTCTACTTTACTTTCACTTTTGTTCTTCTGCTAGCCCCTGGCTAAGTTTATCCTCTTTGTTTTCTCCCCCTAGTTTCCTGGCTTCCACAGTTATACATGTTAAATAAACTGAACTGAAAAGTCAAAGTAAGGATACACATGTAAGGGAGAACATGCAGTATTTATTCTTCTGTGACTGGGTGACCTCATTCAACATAATATTTTTCCAGACCCATCTTTTTCCCTGCAAATTTCATAGTTTCATTATTCTTTACACTTGAAGAAGTGTAATATTTTATATATGCAATATTTTCATTATCTATTAATTAGTACATGGACAATATCTGGGCTGCTTTCAATATTAACTTTTTTGATGAAAAGCCAAGTCTAGAGCACTCCCAGTGCTACAATGACATTAAATATTTGTGGCAGAGGCATGATGAGAATAGCACTGTGTCTAGGTTTGGTAAAGATCCAACTAAGTGTGTTTAACATTTTCATGCTATTTAAGAATGTTCATGAATATATACAAACCATACATAATAGAGGTAGAAGAATTTGCACCAGATTTCCTATGCATATCTGTAGAAGGAAGGAATTCAAAACTATGGCTATATCATGTTAAATTTAGCATCCATTCAATGTGTGTGTCTCTTTCTCCTAAAACACTTTCTCTTTTTTTGAATTATTTTATTGGATATTTTCTTCATTTGCATTTGAAATGCTATCCCAAATGTCCCCTATACCCTCCCCCCACCCTGCTCCCCTGCCCACTTACTCACACTTCTTGGCCCTGGCTTTCCCCTGTATGGGGCATATAAAGTTTGCAAGACCAAGGGAGCTCTCTTCCCAACGATGTCTGTCTAGGCCATCTTCTGCTATATATGCAGCTATACACAAGCTCTGGGGGTACTGAGTAGTTCATATTGTTGTTCCACCTATAGGGTTACAGATCAGTTCCTAGGGTAATTTCTCTAGCTCCTCCATTGGAGTCTCTGTGTTCTATCCTATATCCTGTGGGCATCCACTTCTATATTTTTCAGGTACTAGCATAGCCTCGAAAGAGATAGCTATATCAGTGTCCTTTCAGTAAGTTCTTCCTGGCACATGTAATAGTGTCTGCGTTTGGTGGCTGATTATGGGATGGACCGGGGGGGGCAGTCTCAGGATTGTCCATCCTTTCATCTTAGCTCGAAACTTTGTCTCTGCAACTTCTTTCATGGGTATTTTCTTCCCTATTTTGGGGAGGAATGAAGTATCCACGTGTTGGTCTTCCTTCTTCTTGATTTTCTTGTGTTTTG
>NC_034593.1:54204366-54212786 GCF_900095145.1 Mus pahari
AATTGAGCCCATTATTGTTAAGAGAAATTAAAGAAAAGTAATTGCTTCCTGTTATTTTTGTTTTTAAAGTTGGGATTTTGTTCTTGTGGCTGTCTTCTTTTAGGTTTGTTGAAGTATTACTTTTTTGGTTTTTCTAGGATGGAGTTTCTGTCCTTGTGTTGATGCTTTCCCTTTATTATCCTTTGAAGTGTTTGATTCGTGGATAGATATTGTGTGAATTTCGTTTTGTCATGGAATACTTTGATTTCTCCATCTGTGGTAATTGAGAGTTTTGCTGGGTGTAGTAGCCTGGGCTGGCATTTGTGTTCTCTTAGGGTCTGTATCACATTTGTCCAGGATCTTCTGGCTTTCATTGTCTTTGGTGAGATATCTGGAGTAATTCTAATAGGTGTGCCTTTATATGTTACTTGACCTTTTTCCTATTATTGCTTTTAATATTCTGTCTTTATTTAGTGCATTTTTTTGTTCTGATTATTATGTGTCGGGAGGAATTTCTTTTCTGGTCCAGTCTATTTGGAGTTCTTTAGGCTTCCTTTATGTTCATGGGCGTCTCTTTCTTTAGGTTTGGGTAGTTTTATTCTATGGTTTTGTTGAAAATATTTGCTGGCCCTTTAAGTTGAAAATCTTCATTCTCATCTATTCTATTATCTGTAGATTTGCTCTTCTCATTGTGTCCTTGATTTCCTGGATGTTTTGAGTTAGTATAGTTTTGCATTTTGCATTTTCTTTGATTGTTGTGTCCATGGTCCCTATCGAATCTTCTGTACCTGAGATTCTCTCTTCCATCTCTTGTATTCTCTTTCTGATGCTCACATCTATGGTTCCTGATTTCTTTCCTAGGGTTTCTATCTCCAGGGTTGTCTAACTTTGGGTTTTCTTTATCATTTCTACATCCATTTTCAGATCCTTAATTTTTTTTTCAATTCCATCCTGTTTGGTTGTGTTTTCCTGGAATTCTTTAAGGAATTTTTGTGTTTCTTCTAGCTGTGTAATTCTTTAAGGGAATTTTGTGTTTCTTTTAGCTGTTTACCAGTGTTTTCCTGTAATTCTTTAAGGAATTTTTTTGTTTCTTCTACCTGTTTAGTAGTGTTTGCCTGTGGTTCTTTAACAACTTCTACCTGTTTAGCAGTGGTCTCCTGTAATTCCTTGAGGGATTTTTGTGCTTCCTCTTTAAGGGCTTCTACTTGTTTAGTGTTGTTCTCCTGTATTTCTTTGAGTGAGTTATTAATGTCCTTCTTCAAATCTTCTACCACCATCATGAGATATGATTTTTAATTCACATCTTGCTTTTCAGGTGTGTTGTGGTATCTAGGACTTGCTGTAGTAGGCATACTGGGTTCTGATGGCCCCGTGCTCTTAGTTTCTATTAGTAAGATTCTTATGTTTGCCTTTGCCATCTGGAAATCTCTGGTGTTAATGTTCAAGCTGTCTCTGGCTGGAGTTTGTTTCTTCTGTGATTTTTGTTAGCCTCTGTCAGCACTCCTGGGAATCCAACTCTCCCCTGTGTCCCCCTTCCTAGTGGTCAGAGCAGTCTCTGCAGGCAAAGTTTCCTCTTGCAAGGCAGGTCCCAGAAGTCTGGAGCTCTGATCCTCCTTCTGAGTCCTGGGGTCAGAGCCTTCCCTGTAGGCCGACTCTCCTCCCATGATCCTGAGGATCTGTGGTGTGGAGGGTCCTCCAGAGTGCTCTGCTCCTCAGCTGGAGTTATGAAGAGAGATGGCAGGGGTGTCCCCGACCAGACTGGAACCCTGCCTCTGGGTGGCCATGTTCCTTTGTCCCTGTTCCTGCTGCACAAGCCCCTCCTGGGTTCTTTGGTGCTGATTGTGTTCCACTCACTTGTGATCCTGAGGACCTGCGGTGTGGAGAGTCTTCAGGAGCGCTCAGAGGCCTCCACCCGTAACCCACTTTCAATTAAATGTTTTTATATACAGAAAAATTACAGAAAATGTCTCCTTTCTACATTTAATCCGTTAATATTTTTCATTTATTTTTTCTCATTTTTTAGAAATAACACTACAAATAAGATTTTGAAACTTAATCATGTTACCTCTATGTGCCTATTTCAATCATTTTAATTATTGTTATGTATCTGATATCATAAACTTGGATAACATCTCCTTTTCTAATGTTAACTTTAGTAATTTCATCTTTTTTATATTATCAAAACATTAGCATTTATATGTGGAAGTGGGGCTATATTTTTCCTTTCACAGTAATTTCTGGTTATCTAACTAAAAATATCAATTTTATCTGTACCCTACTATTTCAAAATCCTACATTCCTTGGTGATGTTGATAGTAGGTGTGACCATGGGTTATCAGTCTTGCTAATAATAGGGAAGCAAAGCCTCCTGTGGTACTTCAGGAAAACACCTTTGAATGGGAAGAGGCAAACTCTTCCTCTTCACTTCTTCCTTACACTTGCCTAAGGTGAACGTATAACATCAGGTCAAGGGATGACATAAGGCCATCTGCAGATTCAGTGCACAGCAAGAGGGTGTACATACCTGATTGCTATGGAATTGCCACATGCTCCTACTTAATTTCCTGCCTGTAGATATTTATTCTTTTCTCTGCTAATGAAAAACATTTGTATCTTAAGTTATATCTTGTTGGGTCTTTTTTTTTTTCCCCAACTCACATTAATCTCACTGCTCTTTCTTTCTATGGATTTCTCACCCACTTTCCGCAGGCTACAGTACTTTATCTTCCAGGATATTATGGGTCAGTAATGTTCACAGCTGTCCTCCTTCTCTTGTTCTTAAGTATGCTTTAGATTATCAAACCTTTGTCAAGTATGATTTTTCTTCAGAGATATTGTAGCTACTTATTTTTATCAAGGAAAAAATATCTTTTATTCATCAATTTTAGTTAGGTAAGAGAAATAACCATATTTTATAGAAATAAATAGACAAATAGACACAAATCACACAAATAGAAATATACCCTCTCTCTCCCTTCTCTCCTTTTCTCTCTCCCCTCTTTCCTTCACACACACACACACACACACACACACACACACACACACACACACACCACTAATGCATAAGTCAATAAGGAGAAACAATATCAAAATCCTAAAAAGATGAATTAACAGGAAAATATTTTATTTTGTCTTTACAAAATATTAGCTTGTTATAATCATAGAAAGAACAATGCTTGATTCTATTTCCAAAGCTAAATACCCATTATGAGTTTTATACAAATCCTAACTTTTTTTATGTTGTAGACAAAAACATTCCAATCTCTTGTAAAATTAAGAAAGCTGCTGAGAGAACAGGTCTTTTCTGTAACAAGTTAAACACATCTGAATTTGTGAACATATGTGCTGCAATTCCAACTGCCCATTCATCTGATGTAAGGAACAAGTTCTGAGCGAGCTACTCAATTCAGATTTTAAATTATTTGATCATAGAATAGATCAGTGGAAACTTAAACTTCTGTGTTTTATTACTTATAAGACTTTTAGAAGTAATCATGCTGAAACATTTGGCTTGATAGATACAGATATTTGCTTTTGCCTTTGAAGGTAAATAACACCAAGATGTAGGCTGTTTCAAGTCAGATTAATCATTCTGTGTTGGGTTCATACTTTGCATCTTATAATACAATTTCTTTTTCTGTAGCTTTAAGGAACCAGATGGCAAATGGGTGAATGACAACCCCAGTTGTGATTGCCAAGTACAAGTAAAATAAGTATCCTTCCATCCCTGAAAAAATTAGTTTACAAGGAAATGAACATACAATTTTTTAAGTGGCTTTCCAGTTATTGTATTTATTCACTATTTGAGAGTTTCATACATTGTGTTTTGCTCATCTTTACCCACACTACAGCTCCTCCCAGATACACTCCCTCCCTTTCCTACCTACCTATCTTGTGTGATTTACTTTTGGTCCAACAAGTCCCATTAGTGCTGCCCATATATTCTGGGATATGTGGTCTTCCACTGGCATATGGTCAACTTACCAATCTTCAGATTATTGGGCACCTGATTTAATCATCTAGGGATGAAGAAATAAATTTAGAATGGGTGAGTCTGATTTAGGAAATAGGAAAAGCCGTTTTTCATTGGTAGTTAATTGATAATTGAATCCTAAACTCAATAGGTGATCTTTTAACTCTCCAAATGGTAATTCCATACTATTTAATCTAATTCTCTTGGCTATTAGTTTTCAAGTACTTACAGGTTTGTACATATTCAATTTTTTAATCTACAAAGCTAAGGACTCTCTTTGATATTACTGAAATTCTTCTCATTTTATAGATGACCAAAATTAGGCAAAGATAAAAGCTTTGAGATGTTCTTCAGGCCACACATCTAGAACACTGGTTAGAATTTTATTTTTTAAAAGACGTGAGCATATGAAATAATGTTTTCATTATTATTATTTATATAGATGTATCATTGTACAATGCATATACTAGTTCCTACCATCTTTCCTGGAACATTTTCCTCACCATTCTTCACTTTGATTTCATATCACATACACAGGATATTGGATCTATACTCTACATATGAGAGAAAATGTGAAATATACCTTTCTGAGACTGGCTTTCTTCCTCCAATGTTCCTACAAATTATGTAATTGCCTTCCTTATTGTTGAGCAAAACAAACTCCACTAGGTAGAAAAACTGCCTTTTCTTTATCCATGCAGCGGTGGATGGATAATATTTAGTTTGCAGATATTTGGATATTATAAATTGGGCGGCAAAATAGGGGTTTTCCAATGTCTCTGTCACTTGTTAACTTCTTTTGGGAACAATACCCAGAAGCAGTATGTTTAGATTATATAATTCAGGTTTTAGCTTTTAAAGAAATTATGCTGATATCCTCAGTGGTTGCACCATTTCTATCTGTATGGAATAAGCATTCTCTTTTATCTGATTCTTGCCTGTATTTGTTAACATTTCTTTTCTTGATGGTACATATTCTGACTGCAGAGAGAGTTATCGTAATGTCGTTTTAATTATCACTTCCCTGTTGGCTAATGGTGCCGAACATTTTTCAGATATCCAATTTTAATCCTCATTTTTCTTTTTTAATTGTCTATATAGGTCAGTCATTGGTCCATTTACTGATCTGATGACATTTTGTAGTGTTTAATTTTTGAGTTAGTTGTAGAATCTAGTGATTTATCAACAGAATGAATAGGTGGAAAGAATTTTTTCTCCATTTCTCTGGTCTCTTTTGCTGTGCAGAACCTCTTAAATTTATTTAGACTTATTAATATAACACAATTGTATGTTACATGTGTTTAAATTTAATATTTACTTATGTAAATGAGATATCTAATGTTATTTTTTATATGAATTACCCAAGTTACTTGCGTCTGAATTTTCTACTGTAAGACTGTTCCAGGTCATTTGCATGTGCATTACTTGGACAGAAAGTACTCTGAGTATTAAGTGGTCCTCCCAGGGATTGTAATTAGCCAAAGTTCTTACTTTTCGGTTGACCAGATCAATGGTCTATGACCTTAAGAACGATTTTTGAATGAGTGAACATAACCCAATATTTAAGCATAATTTGATTACATTTATTTATTTTGTGTGTTTATGTGCATGTGGAGGTCAGAGTTAGTTCTCTCCTCCTGCCCGGTAGGTTTCAGAAATCAAACTCAGGTTGTTAGGCTTGGCAGCAACCATCTTTACTAATGAGTCATCTTACTACATCCCTTGAGTATATTCTTAAGATAGAATCTTCACCTAATCCGTCATTATTATTAATTAATTTCAGGTGATAAAACAATAATATTTCAAGATATAGATTAGGCAAATTGAAACTGATAACTTAAAAAATTCTACATGTAAATGTTAGCACATATGGAGTATCTGTCTGTCTATACATGTATTACTCACTACTATGTTTGCCATGTACCTATATCTTACTTGGTTCAAATTGCCCACTTGTCTGAAGTATGACTACATATTGTGAGCTGTATTGTAAAACCTAATTTTTTTAAAAAAATTATTATTTTATTTATTGACATTTCCTGGTTTCCCCTCCGAAAATCCCCTATCCCCTCCCCATCCCCTCTGCTCCCCAACCCACCCACTCCTGCTTCCTGGCCCTGGCATTCCCCTATACTAGGTCATAGAACCTTCACAGGACCAAGGGCCTCTACTCCCATTGATGATTGACTAGGCCATCCTCTGCTACATATGCGGCTAGAGCCATGAGTCCCACCATACATTTTCTTTGGTTGGTAAAACCTAATTTTTAATATAATGCAATTTTGATGTTATATTACACTGTGTTAGTGACCAATATTCTTTAGAACAGACAAAGCATGTAAACTCTCTATGGGCTTATTTATTTTTTTACTGTTATGAATATTTTAACCAAACCCTCTGCACCCCTGAGCTATTCTGTAACCTCAGGGTTTCTTTAATTAAATCATACTAGAATTAAAGGTTTGGGGGCATTGTGTAAAATACATGCTAGTGAGATTTAACAGTACACAGAACCATTTTATCTGGTCTGTCTGTTAAAGTATAATTTTCAAAAACATTTATTATACCCAAACCTTCACCATTGAGTGCCCGGTTCCACTAGTTACTGTGCATACATGTGACTTTCTACTGTCACCTCTTGTCCTTAGTGATTGCTATCACCATGAGGACACATTCGACCTTTATCTCTACAATAGTTGGCTATTTTAGAGGTTTATCGATTGGAGGAATTCAGTTATCCTCTGATTCTCCTAGGTGGCCATACTTAAGGGATGTGTGATTGTGACCTTTCCCTGGATGTGAGACATAGGGCCCAACCCATTTCAGTGTCTGCCACCTTGACATCACTAGACCTTCAAGCTGCCCAGAGACAGTGGACATGAACAGAAACTCTTTTACTACATAGCTCCTTGACCCCTTCCTTTCCCTTTCCCTTAGCAAGTCCCTCATGGTCTCAGGATTAGAAAAACTAAAATGCTTGAATAAGTCATATATTTCTTTTACCTTCTCTTATATATCCTCTCTGTGTCTTTAAGTCAAGTTTTCCCTTTATCAGATATTATTTCTCCTGCATCATCCATTTCCAGTGGAGCACTGAGTACTGTGTATCCTGGTGCTTCTAAGTGCTTGATAGTGCAAGGAAAGTAAAAGCGTAGAAAGAAAATAGTAGTTACTATGTAGGGAGAGTTTTGCAATGTAAGCAGTAACCTTTTGGTTATTTCTATTATAGTTTTAATCTGACTTAATCAATGCTTCAGAGAAAATAATTCTGGTTAATTAAAGCTAATCCTTTCAGTCTTTGAAAGGCATTAAAGTAGTTTATTTTAAAACAAACTTCTCCTACCTGCAGTCATAACTACACAGTACTGACAACAGATTTTCTGGATGTGACCAAGTTGTTTCACCTTATACTTCTTGGATACAAAAATGAAAAGTATTGATAATTAGTATGAGAGTAACTTAGGTTGTGCAGATGCCTAGTATTACATATATATTTACATTATGCAACGACTTTAATATGTTAAGTCTGGCTATGTATCCTACCAAAATAAAGAGACGTATTCAACTATTCAGTAGAATAAAATGTCAAGGGAAACCTGCAAACATTTATCTAACTGTTAAAAATTAGTTTTAGTTTGGAGTTTTAGAGCTTTTCACATCCCTATCTGCAAATTTAGAGCATTAAGCTAAAAGAAAAAAAATCTAATTCTAAACAAAAGACAGTGTAAGAAGTGATGAGTATTTTCCACAAGGTTTTAAAATTAGTTGTTCAACTCATTGGAATATTAGTATTACTTTCAATTCTAACAGAGTCTAGATGGAAATAAATTATTTATACATACTGATAAAATTCTTATTTAAGAGGACTATGGTGAATGTTAATTAAGAAAGTTCACTATCAGAAAGACACAAGAAACTTGCTGGCTTAGGAAGCAAACCTAACACTCTGAGGCATAATTAGAAGGCTGGGCAAAAGCAGGTTCATCCAGGTAAAGAGAATTAACATGAAAGAAAGGTCCTTCAGAGAGCACAAGGAAAGAAAATATGGTGTAGTGTGCCAAGTGCAGAGGCCTTGAACATAAACAGAAAACCTACAGCCCCAGACTATGGCCAGCTTCCAAGAGGAAATGTCGAGGCCAGACAGCGTAGAGAGGAAAAGGTAGGCTAAAGGAAAGCATACTAGGATGCTATTCCAGGGAAGGAGGAAATCTCCAGGAAAAACCAAGGAGGAAGAGTGAATGACAGCCTTCTACTGCACTCTTCCCTCTGCAGAAACAGAATCCAGAGTCGGACTATATTCTCACAGAAATGCTGAGCTGCTGGAATTTGTGAAGATTTAGAGATTAAAATTAAATCAGACTTGGTATTTCAATAATTCTTCTTCTTCTTCTTCTTCTTCTTCTTCTTCTTCTTCTTCTTCTTCTTCTTCTTCTTCTTCTTCTTCTTCTTCTTCTTCTTCTTCTTCTCT
>NC_034593.1:54212791-54253012 GCF_900095145.1 Mus pahari
TTTGGATTTTTGCGACAGGGTTTCTCTGTGTATCCCTGGCTGTCCTGGAACTAACTCACTCTGTAGACCAGGCTGGCCTCTAACTCAGAAATTCACCTGCNTCTGCCTCCCAAGTGCTGGGATTAAAGGCGGGTGCCACCACTGCCCGGCTCACAAGTATTCTTATATACATATTTGCCTTTATTAAAAGTTGCATTCAAAGACTATGGTGTGTGTGTGTGTGTGTGTGTGTGTGTGTGTGTTTGTATGTGTGTATAATGAATTATTAGATAATAGGCAAAGTAGTGGAGAAAGACTATCTGATTCATAATGAATGATGAGGAAAAGAAGGGTTGATTAAAACAGAAAAAAACCAACTAATAGCAGTTAGAAAATTATACCTAACATTTCAGTTTTTGATATCATATGACTTACCTGAGTTTATCCACCTCTATCATAATCATATCAAACCTTCTGAATTTATCCACCTCTATCATAATCATATCAAACCTTCTATGTCCTCTAAAAATGATCAAAGATATTATTAACTTACTGTTTTGAAGCCACTCATTAGCATACTTATGATGACCATATTTAAGGTTATGATGGGAGCTGCATAAGTTAAGGTCCTTGAAGTATATATTCTCGAGAGCCTGTGGAGAATGTTGAGTTGAGGACAACCCACCGCACACGGGCTTTGTTTCTCTCAGCCTTTGCCTCTTTGTAGGAACCTTTCCTTCTTTCCTTCACACTGTAGGATTTGCCATTCTTCTGTGACATCCTACTTCTTATTTGCTGTTTCCTTTTCTGAAATGGCATGCTAACGAAACAAAAAGCCAAATGTCAGAAACCCCAAGTCTGCTTTATTACATTCTTGATATTTAAAGGGAGAGTTTTGTCTGGGTTTATTTTTCCTGATACTTGCCAGCCCTTCTGACACACCTGATTGTTTATTTGTGATTGATACGTTGACGTGTTTTATTTCTGGCCAGTCAAACTCTCCCTTGTTGGATTTTTCATGCTTGTGGATATGTGCAGACAGAATGTTTTCTCGGGTATGCATTAAATACTTACCCATTCAGTGGCCTGTAAATAAAAGGCAGCAGTCTGGCAGTGGGCCCAGAGCTGGGCATTAGGTGATGCTTCAACACTGTAAAGCTTACATTCTAGAGCCAGTTATGAACAAAAAACATAAACAGGAGACATAATTTCAGACCTTGATGAGAGTTATATTTCACATGTATAATGCTTGATTTGGTATGCATACAGCAATACAAGAAACAAACAAACAAACAAACAAATAAAATGTCCTAAAATGTACTGTAAGACATTCAAACCCATTAAAATTTCTTTTGAATTCTCTTACAAGGAAGCAAAGTATTATTTATTTTATGGAAGCAGTTTTCTGGCTCAGTTTTTACTTCCATATTCTCCTTTCTCTGCTGTGAGTCATCATGTACTCTGCCAATCTGGCCTGCACCAGCTCATCTCTTCTTTTCTCTTGAAAACTCTGTCCCACTCCCATCTCTGTCTTAATGCCTTGAGACACTCACTCTTGGGGTTCTTAGAAGGTGGGTCAAGGCCCCTTTTAGTTACCTTTCATTTCTTCTCTCCCTACCACCTGCTCCCCACAATAGCAGCCTCAGCACAGAAGTGAGGTCACTGGTGCCTTAAAGGCCAGAGATTGAGACGAAGGCCTGCATTTGTACATTAATAGCTGTTCCTTTTTCAACACTCCTTTTTGATCAAGAACCAGAAAAGTAGGCGAATATCAACCACATTTACTTAAATGAAACTGAATAATAAATATACTGGAAGGATGACATCTTCAGTAACATCTTATAAATATTTTTACTCATGACAAAATATCTTGAAAATAAAATTAATATGTTTATGTCATTAACTGTACAAAACAATACTTAGATATGAAATTTTTGAGTTTTCAACTGATCACAGAATTATCATTCTAGCAGATTCTAACTCTGCGTGTCTTATGTCTTCATTTCCTGATGGTCTTATTTAGAGATATTTATCATCTTAAGTCTTGTTTTTCTCTATTTAAAATTTTAATTACCCATCATAAAATAGTTGTTATTATAATATGGAATTAGTATTTTATTTATTTATTTTGAGACACAGTCTTGCTATGTAGCCCTGACTGGTCTGGGACTTATTATATAGAGACCAGGCTGTCTATGTTTTTTTTTTTCTTTTATTGGATATTTTATTTATTTACATTTCAAATGTTATCCACTTTCCAGGTTTCCCCTTTGGAAACTCCCTATCCAGAGAATAAACTGGTGGTACAACCAGTTCCAGGAGAACCATTCTCAAGCAGGCTGTGGCTTCTTCATCCCCCTCTCTGTCTCCATCTCTGACCACCTACCACTGTCCTTCAGATACTCTCGATTCTTTGTTTTTATTATTCAGTCAGGTAGACCTTGCTCTCTGTGGTCTCTCTCTCTCCTCTCCTCTGCCTCTGTGAGGGTGCTCCCCTACCCACCCACCCACTCCAGCCTTCCCGCCTTGGCATTCCCTTACACCGGGACATGGAAGCCCCTCTGGCCCAAGAGCTGCTTTTCTCACTGATGTCCAGCAAAGCCATCCTCTGCCATATATGTGGTCAGAGCCCCGGGTCCCTCCATGTGTACTCTTTGGTTGGTGGTCCAGTCCCTGGGAGTTCCGGGGAGCCTGGCCAGTTGACACTGTTTCTCCCCCGATGGGGCTGCAAACCTCCTCAGCTCCTTCACTACCTTCTCATACTCCTCCATCAGGGACCTCTGGCTCTCCAATGGTTGGGTGCAAGCATACGCCTCAGTACTTCTCAGGCTCTGACAGAGCCTCTCAGGAGACAGCTATATCAGGCTCCTGTTAGCAAGCACTTCTTGGCATCCATATTAGGTCTGGATTTAGCGATTGTATATGCGATGGATCCCAGATGGGGCAGTCTCTGGGTGACCTTTCCTTCAGTCTCTGCTCCACATTTTGACTCCATATTTACTCCTGTGAGTATTTTGTTTCCCCTTCTAAGAAGCACTGAAGTATCCACAGTTTGGTTTTCCTTCTTCTTAAGCTTTATATGGTCTGTGAATTGTTAACTTACAGAGATCCTCCAGCTTCTGTCTTATGAGTGCTAGGAGTAAAGGCAGGTTGTCACACTGACTTAGCTGACCAATTTTTAAAAGATTTTACAACTGTAGTACTTTTTCTTAAATGTTTTAAATAGCTACACTTTAGTTAGCATATGTGTCTGAAACCAAAGACCCCAAATGAGATATTAGATAAGTCTGAATGTTTTAATGATTCATGCAATCACACTGTTATTCTTCATAATGTATTCAAAACTGATTACTGATTTTAGTACTATAATTGTGCTCTTTACACCTCTTATTTGTTAAAAAAAAATAACAATTTTATTTGAGTCAGATTTTATTTTTCTTCCAACTTTTACATTTATTCAAAGCCACGGCCTTTTATGAGCTTGCTAAGTGTTGTTCCATATAAATATGCCTGTGAGAAAGGTCATTTTATAGGCTCGAGACAAAACAAATCTTAATAAAACATTTTAGATGCTTTGTGAATAACAATACTTTCCTATAAGAAATGAATCTAAGAAAAACATAATTGCCTGAAACATCACAATAGAGATGACATGCAGATTATATTATGTTTTCTTTCACAACTGCTTCTATTTCTGTACATACAGAAATTAGCTGTCATTGGTTAATCATAATCACATTTTGTGTGGCCTATGGCATCAGGCTTTTCACATTGAGAATTTGTCAATTGCATTTCCTATTTGAGTAGGTGATGAGAGATCTAGAAAATGACAAGCTGAACATGTGCTTACACAGGAAAGAGTTCTCTGAGTGTGTGTTTGAACAGAGATGTGATAGTTAACATTGAAGATGGATTTTGAGAATACAGAATTTGGAAAGACATTTGTGTGTATTATTGAAGAAGTTTCTGGATGCCAACGTTTGAATCTAGACAATGAGTGATGCAACTTGTTATCTTTAATATGTATAACCTCATACAATCAACTGCAGGTAAGAATAGAAGGAAGCACATGCTCCTCTTGCTTAGAGAGCCACCCGTGGATACCTGCTGTCTTTGACTTTACACTCAACCTGAACATTGACTCCTTTTGAAACAAAGCACCTTATTTCTCCCAGTAGCACTTTCTCTAGTAGCTTTTTGGGTTCACAGACTACAGACTTGAATTAGAACTATAATGAGAGTCATAATGTGTTTCCTTTTGCTCCTAACGATCTTGGTATTATTCAGGTCAGATATTGAATAGCTATATAAGCAAGTTTATAAGAACACTCACACATACACTCACACACATGTGCACACACACACACACACACACACACACACACACAAACACACAGTTGTTTTTATTTTACTGAAAAACCCCTGATGATGATGATGATAACATGTATACGTAAAGAATTTTAAAAAAGAATTGAGTTAGCTATGCATTGCGGCAGCAACTTCACATGACCACAGAGAGCAGGGTCTACCTGACTGAATAATAAAAACAAAGAATCGAGAGTATATGAAGAGCAGAGGTAGGTGGTCAGAGATGGAGACAGAGAAAGGGATGAAGAAGCCACAGCCTGCTTGAGAATGGTTCTCCCGGAACTGTTTATGCCACCAGTTTATTTTCTCTACCATCAATATACAACTGGGCCCCTCCCTGAACTAACAGAAACAGTATATTGATTTGAAGTGCTGTATGAGGAAAGAGGGCTAGGATTATCATATGAAACATGTGGCAAGTAAGCCTTTGAAAGAAGTTGAGTTCTTTCAATATCTCAATACTGAGCCACCAGGCACAGAGCAGGAAAGAATACTTTCTCTAGAATTTGAGGTTTATGAGTTGAATTCCACCAGGTGTTCTGGGATACTCAAAAATTGGAATCAAGGAATTGGATTACAAGATAATGGAAGCTGAGAAGTTCTAGTGTAGCCTACTTCCTGCAAGCTGGGATGCCAGGAAGAGCTTGTGGTATAGGGCACTCTATTTCTTCCAGTCTTAGAATCAGAGGAACAAGCATGCAGATCCCATCTGAGAGTCAAGGTTTGGTGTCCCTTATCAAGCACTGGGGGAGTCATGTTCCCACTTGCTCAGTCTTCTTTTCTATTGAGGACTTTAACTGATTGGATGGGCCCACCCATGTAAGAGAGAGCATTCTGCTTCCTTGAATCCACAGTTCAAATGCTAACCTCATCCAAAAATATCTTAGAACACATGCTTAGCCAATAATGGAAATCCCATGGCTTAGTAAAACTGACACATAAAACTGATATCATTATGAGAACTAAGCCAAAATTAGTTAGAAATTCAACGAATCTCACAAACATCTGATATATATCCAGATGACATATCTCATTCATTTGAATCTTGCCATGAAAAGAAGTTAAGCACTGAGACAATTCAGTAGACACAGCGCATGACTAACTAAAGCTCTACTAGTGTTCATTAGCATTCGTCAACTTTAGGAAAGGCCTCTTTTGTTGTAAACAAATAAGCAACAATGTCATTATAAAGAAGCAACAGAACACCAAGTAAGCTTATTAACTTTTGTCATAGAATAAGAAAAGAAGATAAGGTAATATCAAATAAAAAACTTCAAAGTTTCACAAGGAATGAGGCATATTGAGTGCTGCATTCTCGTTACAGTATCTGTGGGCAATATTTGTCTCTTGTCTGACATACAAGGTTTGTGCATTCAGTTAGTTCCACAATTCATGTTAGGGAACAATGTACTTTGACAGTATTCATTTATGGTTCCACCTTAAATGGGTACCCAGATTGTACACATTAAAAAACCTACATCTATATTCATAACTCAATTTTTATCATTTATGTAACATACTTTTTCATGAAAGACAAAAAGTATCATTTATTCTAGAAGAAACATTTAATAAATGATGAAGCAAAAATGACAGTTTATTCAAAAGGAAAAAAGCCCTCCTAATTGCTTTGTCAAACTAGAGTTTATTTGTTGCACCATTGGTCTAATGGTGAACAGGACACCTTGCTTCCAAGCCACTTTGAAATAATCTGTTACTCTTTGCCATCTCTAATTAAAGTGAAAAAATATGGCTTTGAAACGCTATCTTGTCACAAATTGAAGAACAAGAACATAGATATAATATTAAACCTAGACGTGTTTCTCCAGAGCCTCCATAAATTGATTAACCTTGCTGTTAACTTTATATTGTTGCTATTCTCTATAGTTTTCATATTTGATATCAGTGATTAATAGTAGCCTTCAATATTTTTATAAAATATTGAGATTGAGATTGGCAAAAGGAATGAAATCTTACATGGAAAAAAAAGACCAGTCATTTCTGATTTTTTTTCCATAAAATTCAATATAAAACATGTTTTTAATGGTTTGTTTGTTTGTTTGTTTTTGTAAACTTGAAATGTATAGACAAATGGATGGAACTAGAAAAGATCATGCTATATGAGGTAACCTAGACTAAAAAAAAAAAAAAGAAAAAAAACATGGTATATACTCACTTGTAAGTGGATATCTGCCATAAAGTACAGGATAACCCTGTTACAGTCCACAGACTCAAAGAAGCTAACCAATAAAGAGGGCCCAAGAGGCAGGTGCTTGATTCTCACTGAGAAGAGGAAATAGAATAGACATGGGCGGGGGGAGAGAGGGAGGGTACTGAGTTGGGGAAGGATGGGGATCGGAACAGAGGGGTCAAGTTTTGGGTGGATGAAGGAAGAAAGTACCAGGAGACACAACTGGAATGGGAGACATCTCTGAGATGAGATAGAAACCTAGGACAATGGAAACTCCAATCTATGAGGATGACCCTAGTTAAGTTTCCTAGCAATGGGAGATATGGAGTCTGAACCAGCCATCATCTGAAACCAGTCAATAATTCCAATGGATGGACTGGGACATCAACCCTGCCACAGGACTTTGGACTCACAATTTTTACTGACTTCAGGATATCCAGGGTTAAGATTGTGAAAAAACTGAAGGAATGGCCATCCAATTACTGGTTCAACTTGAGACCCATGCCATGAGAGACTAATGCTATCATTAATGATGTTCTGCTATACTTGCTGACAGGAGCCTTGCATAACTGTCATCAGGGAGGCGTCACCCAGCAACTGATGGAAATTGATACAGAGACCCTAGACAAATATTAGGAAGGATTTGGGAAATCCTTCAGAAGAGGTGGTGGTGGGGTGAGGAACGATTGAAGAAGCCAGAGGAGTCAAGGACACAGGAAAACATAATCATAAAACATAACAGAATCAACTAACAGAATCAACTAACATGGGTCATATGGTCTCACAGACACTGAATCACTAATCAGAGAGTTTGCAAAGGATAAACCTAGCCCCTCTGCACATATGTAACAGTCCTGCAGCTTGGTCTCCTAGAGAAGAGCTGCCTATATCATGGCAGCCAGGAGACAGGGAGGGAAAGAAGGATGGATGAATGGAGGGAGGGAGGGAGGAATAGAAAGAGTGAGCGAAAAGGACAAGATGTAGATCTCAAGGACTTTTCCCAAGATCTCACCCCTCTCAACCAAATTCTACCCCCTAAGTTTCTATCATTCCCAACATACCTTATCAATTTATAAATACATCACGTGCCCAAAGCCCTTTATCTATCAAAGAGGACTTTATCACATAAGGGAGAGGTACACATTGTCAAGGTTGGCAATGGAGTAAACACTCCTATACCTACCATCTAGCTTAAGAAATCAGTAAACACAAGCAGCATAAACCCCCATAGCATCACAGTCTTAAAGTGATAACTACCGTTTTTTTTTTTTATAGTCTTGCTAATACCATGTCCAGATATATAACAGTGATTTGATTGCCATTACTATAAAATTTTAAAGTATTCAAACATTTGGCTTTCATGATACATGGCTGTCTTTGTTTGTAAATTCTGTTTTTCAAACACAGTATTATTTATTTAAAAATGTTCACAAAACGATTTAATGTTTGGAACATAATTAGCTGTGTGACATCCAAAACTAGTACAATTCTACTTCCCTCTTAGAAGTAGCTTTTCATTATGTTATCCCTGGAAACTGACACGAACATATCTTCCTATAATGTGCCTGTGTGTCTCTTTAAAGGTAAGCTAAAATGTCTTCATGTCTTTAGTTCTAGGTTTCTGAAGAATCATTATTTATAAAAAGAACAATCCAGCTTTAGAAGCAATATTTGAAGCCCCTGAAAGGTCATAAAAGAAGAAAGGTTACTTTTTTGTGGATAAATCATGGAAATCTTTTGACTCCTCTACCTGCCCCTGCTGAGACTCTGTCCCAGTATCCCAGAGACATGGATGCTATTAAATTTTTTGGAAGCCTAGCTCTCTAACAGCTGTGTGTGTCTGCATGCAGCTTGAAAATGCTTCATCAAGGCATGCCTTGCCGTTTATTCAAGCATACAAGGTCAGAGGTGTCCCCACACTTGTTTAATCTGAATATACAGAGCCAGTGCTCTCCAGCCTTTTGCCACAGTGCTTTCAAGAGATGCTTATATGAATTAGCATGGTTATTTCAATTGTTTGTTTTTCATATTCTCTATGAGAAGTAGGATATCAGAGTTCTTACTCATTTCCCTCTCACTCTCTTGTCCTCATACAAATAGGGTATAATAATCAAAAACATACGGTCAAGATGATTATAAGTAAAAATATATCATTATGATCATAAAAGTCTGTTTTAAAAGCAGTAGCTGATAGGGGCTGGAGAGATACCTTAGCAGATAAGAGCATCAGCTGCTCTTCTAAAGAACCTGAGTTCAATTCCCAGCATTCACATGCTGGCTCACAACCATTTCTAGTTCCAGTTCTAGGAGATGTGATACTCTCTTCTGGACATTAGGCATGCATATGGTACACAGACATAGATGCAAACAAAACACTCATATATACAAAATAAAACGAAATATTTTTAAACCATGGTTGATATCTTAAAGGTAGATTTTTGCCTTGTGTCCTATTTAAAACAGAAATAATTGTGGTTAGTCAGAAGGTGTTATTGTATGGATTGACATACAGGACTGTTTAATCAGGAGGAGATGAGCTCTGGGAGACATTTATACATTTTTCTTGTATATTGTGGTTTATAAGAGAATAATCTGAAAGTATTGAGTACGTAATATTTGGCACACATTGCTTACTTGATGATTTTATTATAGTTCACCTATAATTTCTCTTAACCATCAAGCTACATGCCAACCTTTGATTTTGCACTAGAGATATAAGATGAATAGTGGCCTTGTTCTCAGAGAGAGGATAATCTAATACATGGCAAATAATCTCCATCAGTAGTGCAAACACTTAATAGATGGCAGTGTGCACGCACGTGTGCACGTGCATGTGCATGTGTTGGAATGAACATATATGTATGAAACAAAAAATAGCTATGATAGAGAGTAATAGAAGGTGCATGATGAGAAAAGGTCTCTCTGAGGGAGCAATGTTACTTTTTAGGATAATGTCTCTGGTAATCACCTTTCTATATCCTTGTTTTGATCTATCATTACTGTACTATAGATTAAGAGAATGATTTGATGGCATTTTAAATATGCATTCTATTTGAATAACTATTTACCAATTTGTCAACTATAAGTCAGAGATTGCATAATCCCAAGAGCTTTCAGTTCATGATTTTGTTATTTGTTGTAAAGAAAATTTCATCCCTACATTTCTTAGTGTGATTCATTTTGTCCAGTTACTTAAAGGCATCCATTTCTGCTTTGCTTATCTCACCTGATAGATTGTCAGCTCTGTGAAGAAAGAAGCCATCTAATTCCAAATATCTCCAGAGCCTATAGCATGGCTTTTTGGGTAAGGCTTCATACACAGCATCTATTTTAATGAGTTAGCCAAAAGAAGTTTGTACAGTGAATCCTAACATTACCATAGATATTAGCATCTCATCATTGCTATAAGTGCCTTCCACTGCATTCTTACTCTTTGGATGTTAAATTCTTTTTTTTTTTTTTTTCTTTTGATCCATTCTGCTTTACACCTGAGAAACTGGGTAACTTCCAAATGAAACAAGAGAAACATCTCTGATCTTTCTGAGCCACAGAGTTGCTGATGGACAAAACTAGCACTGAGCATCAAGTTCCATGCATCATTTGTGCTTGACTCTATATTTCTGTAACATTATGAGCATGGATCCTTTTATATTAAGTAGAAGACTCCAGGAGGAGAGAAACTCCTTCACAAATCAGATCATGCTGATGTATCCATACTGGAAACATCTGTCCTGGTGTAATTTTAGCATAATTAGAGGTCTGGGAAACATACAGCAGGGATCTGTGAACAGCAGCAGGTAAAGTCCCTAGTGATTAATAAGACAGTTAAATTTAGACAAAAGTATTTCGTGCTTCAATTGTATCATATTTTAAATATGTTAATTATGAGAGCTAAGAGTGAATAGCTATTCATTATTTGGTAGAAAATAAAAGCAAGTAATTTTAAATACTTACCGGGTTGTACTTTCAAATTGAAAACTGCTTTCTACAGTGAGTTGTTGTTTATGTTAAAAGAAGTAATGTAACAATACGTTACTGGAGATAATTTTGTGGTAAGGGCATTCACACTACCATTGGAAGTATAAATTCCAATAATTAGTTCAACAAACAGCTACCAAGATGGTTCAAGGAAATGGGAATAGCAATGTGCATTGGGTAATTTTCTTAATTAAGGAGATACAAGTCAATACATAAGGCAGAACGTGTCAGCTGATGGAGAAAATGAAGCAAACTGAGGGAGGTAAGTAGTATCAGAATTTTGAGAAAAAGTATGCTTGTGATGGTATGTTAGGCAATTCCTGATATTTTGGCAGAGCTTTGAAGGATGTGGGAGCCCAGATGTGCAGTTCTTTAGAGAAATGGTATTTAAGAGAGAAGGCATCAGTCTGGAATACAGGGAAGACACACACTGAGTAGAGCAGAGAAAAGGAAGATTTGATGCCAAGGGCCAGATCTGAGTAAGACAGGATGTCCATACTTCAAAGCGATTGTAAAGAGACATGGTTACACCAACTTTACAGGGTTCTCTTTGACTTTTGTAAGGTTGTTCACTGTGGAGAACAGAGAAGTGTACTAGGAGACCATCGCATTAGAGCAGTGGGAACAGAGACCAGCGGTGCAAGAATGGAGGTGAAGAACTGGTACAATTTTAAGTTGTGTTCTGATGATGTTGGGTTTGGGAATAAAAAACTAGGCCATGGATGAGCCCGTATTTTCTCCTTTAAATAGATGGATAGGCCTCACATTTTACAGACAGAGGAAGATGCTGGGCTGGGTTCAAAGGAACAAACAGGAGGTTGTTTGGTTTATATATGATCAATATGGAAGACTTATTCAAAATTAATGTGAATTTTCACGTTAGCAGTCTTAAGACTAAAGGGAGTTTGAAGTCAAAAGAGAGAGAAATCCAGTTTGAAAAAGTCACCATGGTATTAGCATAATGCAGATAAAATTCAAACCCAGAAGACTGTGTGTGGTTAGCCAAGATGACATAGTGCTTGGGGCAATGGAAAGGGGAAAACATGCTCCAAGAACTGATGAATTACATTTCCTATCAGGGTATCACAGAGGGTGGAAATTAAAACGATGTATTTTGGGGCTAAATTACTTGAAATCAAACTAGAATTTGAGCACGAACTGTTTTTATGTCCTTGGAAAAGTGAAAACTTTATAATTTCTTACACATTTTTTGCAAGATTGAAAAAAATCCACTCATTTTTTCATAGTAACTATAAATCTGTATCAGTTATTGTTCTTGATATCATTTCCCTCCTCATGGATAGGTGGCAATATTTATGAAAGGAAATGGTAATTGATATGTAACTGATCTTCAAAACCAAAAATAATGATGGCCAAATTTTTATGATTATTTCAGCAGCAGGTTTCTCTTTGCCCTATCGTATCTTCTATAATTCATAACATGAGTTACTTTCAATGGACATATGATCTGTATTTCTCTCTACAGTGAACATCTTCACTCTCTTACTGTGCACATTTTAATAAAATAAACAGATTTGAAGTTTAAGAAGATCATGAAACATGTGCAATTTTGGATACAATCTAGATACAAAGGATCTGAGAGCTGATTTAAAGGGAAAAAATCCTCAAAGACATGACTACTATGTTAAACTGAGTGAGAGCACAAGGAGCCCTAGTGATGGCACAGATGGATGAGATGCCTGTGTAGAAGATGCAGGGGGCAATTTTTCCACTGCTAGGAGGGGAAACATAGTACTGATATCAAGAAAATAGTGAAGCTGGCCCAGAAGTTGTTTGCTTCCAGTGAGGGAGTAATTAACAAAGTTGTTTGAATTAGGGAAATTATCAAGCACACAGTTCTATTAAGATTAAAACCTAGTTGTTTTCACTAATTTATTTATGTTGGCTTCATTAAAATTCAGCATTGCTAATTATCACTCATTGTGAAATCTCTGTAAAATCAGGCAATTTTCCTGCCTCGTGTTCTATTTTGGCAAAATTGCCTTGCAGGTAAACAAAGACAAAGTTTTAGAAATCACACATATAGCTGAACGATTTCAATACCTTCCTCTCTGTTTAATGTTTTCTGGATTTTATATCTAAGATTACTTAGATACTTTAAAACTACAGGTCAAAACACTAAAGTATTTATTATTACTTCATCTTTTTTGAAATGATCATTAATAAATTAATTTTGAGGTCATGCAATATCCTTATCTAGTGAAAATGAATTATAACTGAAAAGTAACTGCATACAGTGACTTGTTTCCCAGAATTGTCTAGCAAAGCACTAGAACACTTTAGACAATGTGTGGACCAGAAGTCAGAGGAATTAAGAGGGCTCCCTGGATGAGCTTCAGTTTAGATGGTCTGTCACCTCTTTGAAGATGAAGGAACATTCGCGCATTTGTTTGCATAGGCTTTTCTAGACTAAGAATATTAATAATTCTAAAATAAAGGGTTGAAAACCTGTCAGTAAGATGTCCCTTCTGTCAAGGCACCACTGACTGTAATAATTTTCTTTCAAAAATGGTGTTTTCTCGTGTTTTCACGTTTCTACTTAACCTCCTTAGGTGAAAGTTTTTTCCTAATAGCTTCTTATGGTTGATTTTTTTTTTTTTAGATAAACATTGCTTGAATTTAGCTATATAATGGAATATTTTGGGTTTTTTTCCATTTATGGTGATTGAAGGTTCTGCTGGGTATAATAGTCTGGTCTGCCATCTGTGGTTTCTTAGAGTCGGAAGTACACTTGTCCAGGCCCTTCCAGCTTTTAGAGTTTCCACTGGAAAGTCAGGTGTAATTCTAATAAGACTGCTTTTATGATACTTGGGTTTTTTCCCCTTGAAGCCTTTAAGAGTTTTTCCTTGTTTTGCAGGTTTAGATTTTTGATATTTATGTGTTGGGACTTTATTTTCTTGCCCACTCTATTTGGTATTCTGTATGTGTCTTGTAATTTATAGGCATATTCCTTTTTAGGTTAGCATAATTTTTCTTCTACAGTTTTTTTGAAAATATTTTCTGTTCCTTTGAGGTGAAAAATCTCCATTTTTTTTTTAGTCCTCTTATTCTAAGGTTTGGTCTTTTCATAGTGTCACAGATTTCCTGGATGTTTTGTGTCAGAACTTTTTAGATTTAAACTTTTCTTTGATGGATTTATCCATTTCTTCTAGCATATCCTCACCACCTGAGATTCTCTCTTACATCTCTTGTATTCTATTGATGGAGATTGGCACTCTAGTTCCTGTTTACATTTCTAAAGTTTTCTTTTCTAAGATTCTATCAGTTTAGATTTTCTTTATTGATTTATGTCTTGAGTAATTTTATTCTTTTTCTTCCACTGTTTGTGTTTCCAAGATCTCTTAAAGAATTTATTCTCCTCATCTGCTTTTTGTTTGTGTTTTCCTTTATACATTTAGGGGGTTTATTAATTTCTTCTTTCAGGACCTCTATCATTTCCATACATGAGGTTTTAGGCTATTTTCTTATGTTTCAGCTATGTTGGAATATTCAGGGCTTGCTGTGGTAGGGTTGCTGGACTCTAGTGGAGAGAGTCTTGAATGTAATTGACTGTATTTTTACACTGACATCTAGAAATTTGGGATAGGTGTAGATGCTGATAACTGATTTTCTCTTCATTGGGTAGGTGTTTTGTTCCCTGTTTTTCATTTCCTTTGTAGATTTTAGAGGAGTATGAGTTATCTCCTCCCACACTGTCTCCCAAACACCCAGGCAGAGGTTGTAGCCATGGGCCCTCTTGCTGAGGGATCCTGACCTTGTTCTGTACTGTCCACATTGACCTTCCCAATCTAGGCCCAGCATGCTAGCTTCCAGAGTGATTCGTGCCACAGGCTGACCTGGGAGTTCCTGAGTGCCCTGAGGATGGAGACAGGAAAGCTGTATTGAGAGCACAGAGAAGGAGGAATCCTGGAGAGCAGACACTTGCAAGCAAAATGAAGAGACACTTCCCGTCTCCACCCCAGGCTGCAGCAACGAGAGTCGACTTGAACAACCAAAAAAAGCCGACTCATGAGGCGAAGGGACTGGTACAGACAATGGACAAGATGTTTTCCTCAGAGACAATGTTTTTGGCCATTTAGGCCGATCCCCTATAGCTATAAAACCTTGTGTGCCTTACCAGTATGCTATATTGTCAGAGAATTTTGACAGTTAAGATTACCAATCTTGGCAAGTCTTTTCATATCCGTTGTTATTCTTGTCCATTAACTAATTGTGGAGATCTTGATTTAGATAAGGAGTTTGCTGTTATGATTTTGTTAAAAAGACATGCTTATGTTCTGCTGCCTGTAGAGTTAGGAAACGATCCTTGGTTTGAAAATTCGGGAATGCAAACTTTGAAGAGGTTAAATGAGCTTATTAGACCAAAGAGATTTGTTGCAGCTTTGATTTTAGGAATTACTGCTTTAATTGTGATATTAACTTCTTTTGCAGTATCTACCACAGCTCTAGTTCAGCAACTACATACTGCTCATTTTGTTAATGATATGCATAGGAATATTTCCGTAGCTTTGTCAGAGTTACATATTATAGATAAAAAATTAGAGCACAGGTTAATGCTTCAGAAGAGGTAGTGTTAGCAATGGGACAAGATATCGTAAATATTAAGGTAAGGTTAGCTACTAAGTGTCATGCCTCATTTCAATACATTTGTGTCACACCATTACCTTATGACNCAACCACTGACTGGGAAAAGACTAAGGCTCATTTGCAGGGAGTATGGAGAGATACTGANATTTCACATGACATGGAACAGTTAAAAACAGAAATCTCAGATATTAGCAGAAGCCATTTGGATACTTGGAACATTGATGAATTGGCCAGAGATTTAAAAAACAACCTAAATGCATTGAACCCCCTGGACTGGGTTCAATATATAATCTTGCTTGCTATTATTATTGGCATTATTTTATTAGTAATGATCATGTTTCCACTCATCTTTAGAGTTCTTCTGAGATCTGTAGCTACCACGAGGTGGGACACCCTGGAACTTTGTCTAAAAAATAAAAAAAAAACAGGGATAACTGCTACATTTTCCAGTAGTGACAAGCATAACAGGCCCCCAAAACCTGGGCACGGTCCTGAGGCAAAAAGTTCAAGGAAATTCAGTCTCCTGGAATGGTGGCATCCTCCATGTGCTTCCCCGGAACTGCTACATTCTTTCCAGTAGTGACAAGCATAACAGGCCCCCAAAACCTGAGTGCTGTCCCGAGGCAAAAGTTCAAGGAAACTCAGTCTCCTGGAATGGTGGCATTTTGTATAGCGAACGCTCCAATGTCCTTGCTTTAGTTGGAAAACAGATCCATGTGCTTTCCCTTAATACATAGCCATGTTAGCTCCTAGGCAGTCGGTCCTTGAGCTGGCCCTGGGTCTAGGCAGCTAAGTCACTACCCTACATAGGAATTTACCATTCTCTAGAAAGAAGGAAGTTTGTGATCTAAAGAGGAACCAGGGTAGATACTTAGAACCATAGGTAGCTGAGTTACACCTATACACAAGCATTACAGTGGCCTAGGGGGAAGGTGGACTATAGGAACTATGGCAAGGGTATGAAGCCCTTGCCCCGGCTACTGACTTTAAGTGGAGCCGTTTTTGATCCCAGCTGTTAACATTGAATGTTATCCCAGTTGGTTCCTGCCAGCCCTTCCAGGTTTGCATTCCTCTGTTTTATGTAACTTCCCTATTTTCTTCTGTATAAATAGTCTGATGCTCAATTTGACAATTACATTCAGATACCACACTCCCTTGTGTCCGTATCTGTTTGTCACCCCACATTCGCCGAATCCTCACTCACCTGCAACCAGAGACCCATTCCACGCAGATTGGGGACCCAAGTAAAGTCCATTTGCAGCACATAATATGAACTGTCTAAGAGAATGCATATCTACAAAGCCAATATGACAGAAAATTTTGGGAGTAACATTTCTGACTGATGAGGGAAATGAGCATACGTTTCAGTAACAGGAGTTGGAGAAATAAAGCTGGCATTGACCCAGAAGTATTCTTCCTGAAGGATGCCTTTCAAAGTGTCAGAAGGCAGTATGAAAGAAAGTTCCCAAAAGTGAAAAGTTGACATTTGTACACAACTTTCCAAACTGAGAAACACAATTATGACACTCACAAGACAGCCTTAATTGCAATAGTGACACTTTTATCTTGGGGGCAACCAAGAGCTATCTGATTGGATCTAAAGCCTGGTCAGGGAACCCATGCTTGGTACTATAAACCTAGAAAATAGGACATAGCAAGGGAGGAGGGTCACACACTCCTATCATATTAAAAAGGTGATATGATTTCCAATAACTACCTACTAAATACTCATCCTTATACCCATAGATAAGGGTAGCTCTCACATATTATCAAAGAAGCTTATTTTGAATCCTTTAATAGAGATCCATAATTTGTCAAAATTAGAGAACTGAAGACCATGGTGTGTGTCCAGTTCCAACTGATATACAAGTATCACAACCTTTACACCTAAGGTTCAGGGAACATCGAGAAAGAGGGGTCAGAACATGATCTGGACAGGAAAGGGATGTTGTTCTCATGAATTCAACAAAATGGCTGACTGTAAAAGACAGTCAAAGACCACATTACTTAAGATGTCAATGCAGATGGAGACAATTTTCATGGGACTCACCCCTACATGAGGAGTTATTGGCAATGAGTGGTTGTTGATGGAGGGAGAATCTTTTTTTTTTTTTTTTTGAGGGGAGGAATAGGATGAACGACCTAGCCCTAAGTGATCTGATCTAAATATAGACAAATAGAGATGGAACTCATTGGTTTCATACAAATGTGTATCAACAATAATTCTAGAACACTCATGAATGTGAGAGTGTGTTTTAAGAGGCATATCAGAGGATTTGGATGGGAAGGGGGGAGTAATGTGATATAATTACATTATACTTATATTTGAAATCATCACTTTCTTAAAAAATAACAAGAAATCATGATTTTATCCTTTAAAATATATACAATTTGATAAGTCAACTAATAAATGCCATTAAAGTGGAAGAATTTGTGAAGGAGTAGACATATAACTTAACCATAATTATATTAATTCAAATAGTTTAAGAGGTATATTTAATAATATATGTATATTCATATATGCATGTAACTATTTAATGAAAAGAGAAGGAAATGATAGAGGAAAAGAGCAAGAAAATTTTATAGGAAGAAAAAAGTTGGAATAGCGTAATTATATTATAATTTCAAAAAATTAAAATAATAAAAAAGACTCATGTGTAAGCATACTGGAGAAATGGCATAGACTATGTTCACAAGAGGGTAAAACAAGACTTTTGTCATAAAGGTTTGTAGTCTTCATTCAGTTCTGAGAAGCCACATGAGCGAAGAGAATTCACTCCTGCAAATTGTCTTCTAACTTCTACAAATGTGCCATGGCATGTGTGCACATGCATGTGTATGAGTGTGTTTGTGTGCACACACTTATATAATAAATACTTTTTTTAAAATGTTTTTAAAATTTACTTTGTATATTTAGTTTAAATTAAGAAATATTTCAAACATATAAGATTATGAAATATGCTAGACTAGTAACATGCACATCAAGTCATATAAGTAGAGATTAACATTTTAATATATTTTTTCTCCTGCTGCACTAGGAGTTGAATCCAGGACTTCATTCACACTCATAGGAATTATTTTTAACTGGATGCACACAAGTTTGGTATGTACACCTTTAGAAGTGTAATGTTTTCTTGATGGATTGAACAAAAAACAAAGTGACAGTCTTTATCTGGTTAGCTTAAAAGTTTATTTTATTATAGATTTGAATAATGAGATCTAATTATTTCCTGATCTCATTTGTTTGGAATTATTTCATCTATCCTTTTACGTTATCATCATTATAAGTAATGTGGTGGTGTTTATCATCATTATAAGTAATGTGTATTTCTTATAGACAGAAAAAAGATGGATCCTTATTTTCTAATCCAAGTACTTAACCAGTGTATTTTGCCTGTGGTTTGGGGAAAAATGGAATTCAAAATTATTATCAAGATCTGTATAGTAATTTCTGTCATTTTATACATTTAATGGTTTTCTTAGTTTAACTTTGTAGAACAGCTATCTTAGCATTATTGACTTTTTTCTCTGTACTGTCTTAAAATATGCTTCTCTTTCTCTTCTGTTACAAATATTCCTCCTAGCATTGTCTGTAGGAATGACTTGGTGGTCATATATTCTGTTTGCCTGTTTTTTATCATGGAAAGGTTTCTTTTCTTTCTCAACTATATTTGATAATTTTACTCTGTTCCAAACATATTTTTAAACATATTTGAGCCATAACTTTCTGCTGAAATATGAAGAGAACAGAGACTCCATTTACATAATTGGTTTAAGAATTATTTCTGTTTTATTTTCTTTGGTCTGGTAATTTTCTCATTATTAGACTTGCTCAGTATTTTCCATCATGGATCTGAAATAACCAATAGATAGAACATTTAATAATATAATTACAAAATAATAGTATTCATGTCTTTACAAGTTGTTCTTCTGAAATATTTTGAAAATTTATATACTTGTGCCATGATAGCTTATAGTCTGAAAACAAGAGAAAAAAATATCAGATTACTCTTGCAAACATCTAGCAGCCAATTCATTGTAAGTATGTAGGCAAGTACTTAAAGAATGTGGCTAATCAGGAAGTAGATCACGGACTAAGCAATCAGAGTTTATCATTTTATAATCAACATCCATCACTCTCACATGCTCTTTTGATCCATGCCAATCAAACTAGAACAGAAAGGAAAAATTTCCCCAGATGCATCAAGTTTATCAACAATGACAGGTGCTTGCTTCTCAAACAAAAACACACATGCCAACGGAAAAACAAACCAGGCACTAGAAATTGAATGAACTGCTACTAAATCTTATTAAGTAAATACTGACTATTTAGCACATATGATTTTAGATTTTGATTAGCATGTAATTTACATAGCTTTATATGCATGATTTTCATAGTTTCTACAGGTGCATTGGGCTCTTTCACACAAATTACTAATGAACATAACATCTTGTGGGAGATCTATGCTACCTTTCAGGTGGTTCTGAGGGAGGCCAAAAGTTGAAAACCATTATATATTCTGGATTAAATTACTGAAATATTTAGTAGCTTAAATATTTCCATGAACTCTAAATATATGTGCAAGATATAGCTACATATTACATTATTAAGACAACACTGTATGAGCAAAGAACTGAGAGGCATGGGCATCAATTTTACAGCCCAAGTCATTTATTTTTACTTTGAATCTGATCCTCAATGTAATCCTACTGCTAATCCTCAGTGATAACTTTTTTTTTTTTTAACTTGACTTGACAGCAGATATAGAAAGGATAATCTCAAAGGCTTGTGCTGAGCTCCCAATTAAAATACAAAGCCTATCACATACCATTATAGAATTAGTTTGCACAAAATATTAACTTAAGATATTATAGATTTCACTCTAATGTCAACAAAACCACATACGCTGAAGAACCTAATACCTCCTTCAAGTACATGTAGCTACATAATTAGCATACTTTATAATCTAAGCTAAATTTTAACGCTTTTCTTCCTACTTTTACGAAGTCTGAGTCTTTGTATCCTGAGCTTGCTTCAAACTTGAGATACTTCTGTCTCATGAATGCTAAAGTACAGTCTTGAAGCATCTATCTTTAGCTCTAAAGTTTAATTTAAAGCATAATTGCTTAAATATTATCACCAAGTTTAAATAAAACTACTTTGATTCAGAACTGAATGCAGAAATCATTCATGGTTTCTACCAAAATCTAGTATAAAGCTTGAAACTGTCATGCTAAGAAATATCAGAAATACCTGATCTATAAGTAAAGGGAATATTCTATTTATATATTCTTAACAATTGATTAACAGAATAAACAAAAGGAGGAAAAGCCATTCAGTTTAATAAATAGGAAGTCTTACATGTAATCAAGCTGTTGCATTTTAGAAATCATAATTAAATATTTTTGTTATTTACATTAGAAAATTTCACCATGTTAGAGTATTTATTTTAAATATTAGTTCCATGAATTTGTAATAGAAACATTAAAATGTAAAAAAAAACTAAATGATTTATATCTGTTTTAATTTAAAAATATATTTTAATAATTCAATTAAATGGAGAACTTTCAATTAAAGTCACTTGTAGCCTGGAACAACACTATGAAGTTAAAGTGCTCCTTATCTCTTTATTACTATCAGAAATATAGATTCTGAAGAATTACCCTTTTAGAGTAATACAATAAAATGTTTTGTTAATTTTAATTATATTCATAAAGTATTGGTTTTACTTTCATCACCAAGTTATAATTCCTTTGTCTTAATCATTATTCACTGTGCATATTTCTGTACTCATTGTTTAAGTTTATGCATTTTGGTGAATTTGCATTTATTATGTATTGTCCTAAGAGAAAAAGACACATTGAAAATACATAAAAAGATATGCTAATATAAAATCTGCCTTCATTAATTCAAGCATCTAGTTAATTTTAGCTTTGAAAAAAAGGATATTGGATCATTGAACTTTGTTTTCATTTTTCAAATTCTGGTTACTGCCAACATTTTAGTATTTGTTATAAAGGGTATAAATGTAATTAGAGTGCAGAGAAGACTCACCCTTCCTGTCAAAAAGGAAATATAAGAGCTGTCCTCAACCCGCATCTTTCCTCTACATTGCTCTGGTAAAGAGTACAATCTGAGAGAATGGTATGCTGTGGAGAAGCCAGAGGCAAAAGAGGAATAACAACTGGAGTCCAAGGCTCTATACTGTCTGCCCATGCCCAAGGGTTGGTAAATAGCTAATCATCTGAACTGGGCTACTGTCCCTCCTGACATGATGGGTTCTCTCTCTGAAACATAAATACAATTTCCTGATGTCCGTATGGTCTGGGCTTTTCTGAGCAAACATCATGGGTGACTTTTGTTAAAGGTTGAAAGAACTGGAAGTTAGCTTATTGATTATGAAAAGGAATTTGAGGAAAATGTGTAGATATATTTCTTGTATAATTATGTGTTAACGTTATCAGGGTTTGTAATTACTTGGGTGGGGCTTAATATTTTATTTGCATTAGAAAGGAAGGATTTATCCTTTGGGTACTATCTCTGTTATAGTCCTAGTGTAGACTCTACAATACATACTCTTAGGTCCTCTCTGAAGTCCTTTCTTGTTAAATGTCAGATGGCATATGATTTTGTCATAGTGTCCCTACATTAATTAATTTTACTCACTGACATGGAAAATATCTAATAGAAAGACTCTTAAGAGGGGGAGGGTTTATTTGCCTCATACTTGGAGAGTTATATCTCACTATGGCAACGGTAGCATAAGGCAGCCCACCATCCTGTGTCTATGGTCAGGGTGCAAACCAAAAGACAACAGTGGTTTTGCCCTGTTCATGTTTTCCCTTTTTATTCAGTTTGTGGCATTAAATGGCATCACCTGCATTCAAAGTGCTTCTCCCTCAGTCAGTTAAACCTACCTGAAAATGTCTTGCATATATACCCTGACATTTTGTCTCCTTTGTGATTCTAAATCCTATCAATTCGATAATCAAGAATAATTGCCAGAGCTTCCACATAAAGATGACACACAGGAGCCAGCACTCAGGTCACTTCTAAGCACTACAGAATTTCTAATTGTTACCTCTTTTGTCAGATCACTGAACTAACCAATGACTAGACTGTAACATAGCTTGTAGCATAGCAAGCTGTTTCATTATGACAACTACAGTCTTATTAAAAATACATATATACCCTACTCACAGTGTTTCTATTGTGAGATGAGAGGCAGAAACAGGGGTGTTGGGAATTGGTTCTAATGTCTTGTCTTATTTCGGCTCCCCCAAAGCCCTGCGTCCAGACTGGAGGGTTCCTGCCCCAAGCTGGTTTCAATTGGTAATAAATAATTGCTGAACAGCCATTGGCTGGGCAGGACTTTTAGACTGTGAGGGCAAGAGATGGAGAGAGGGGAGGAGAGGGAGGAGAGGAATCGCCATGACTGGGAAGGAGAAAGATGAAATTTAGGGGCCTGCCAGCATGTAAGAATCCAGGAAAGGGGCCCTAGAGGCCACTTCCCCTATTGGGTCTGGGAGAGCAGAGATGAAATGTTGATTTAGAAAGTTGACTCAGGGAAGTTGGAGGGGAGAAGGTATGCTAGCTGCTAGCCACGGGGAGGATTAGGAAATACCCAACCACTGAGCTAGTCAAGGCATATCAGAATTAGCTGGTGTGTGTGTGTGTGTGTGTGTGTGTGTTTGTGTGTGTGTGTGTGTGTGTTTGTGTGTGTGTATGTGTGTGTCATTTGTGAATCCAGAGATGTCTTAGAGACCCACTGGGAGCCAAAGAGGTTTACCTAACTCACTGCTACACAGGGAAACCGACAGAAGTCCACAAGCCTGGCATATGAAGGAATGAACAACAAAAGAGAAACCTTGTCTCAGACAAAGTGAAAGGGAAGTCTAACACCCAAGGTTTTCCTCCGGTCTACAAATGCACCATGTGGAATATGTATATCCACTCTTACAAAGACAAATTATGCATAAGTGGAAGTACATTTAACACATGTACATACACTGAAAATTTAAAAGAGAAAGAAATGTAATTTCCAGAAAGGATTAGGACTCACTGTCTCTGTGGGAGGATAAATTTGCAGCTCTCACACCTTCCCACTAGCAAACACGGTAGCCTGATTTCAAGTACAGTGACTCTCGACTCACAGCTTTCCTAGTTCTTCCCAATATACTCTATGAAAATTGGAATTAAACCAAATTCTTATCTGATGATACATAAGTAGATATTACTTTTGCTGTTTTTACTACTATTAGACTCTGTTTATTTTGCCACAATGTAAGTAAATAATTACTTTGGGTCTTAACCAGTAATGTTTTGTTTCCAGTCAGAATAAATTAAACATTTATATAAATGTTGTCAGTCTTACTCTATCTAAACAGAAAGACAATTTATCTTTTATCCTCTACACTAGTGGACATGTGAACAATCCTATTGCTAATATTTACAGAAAAAAAACCAATATTTTTGCTCAGGTATATATTGTCACTGAAAGACATAGCCATCACTGCATGTCTTAGTGTTTTATTGCTGTGAAGAGACACCACAACCAAGACAATTCTGATAAGGACAACATTTAATTGGGATTGGCTTATAGCTTCAGAATTTCAGTCCATTATCATAATGGCAGGAAATATGGCCGTGTGTAGGTAGACATGGTGTTGGAGGAGTTGAGAGTTCTGCATCTTGATCTGAAGGAAGCAGAAGGGGGCTGTCTTCCACAGGTAGCCAGAAAGAGGCTCTGATTCCACACTTGATGGAAGTTAGGGATAGGGAACCTCAAAGTCCATCACCACAGTGACACACTTCCTCCAACAAGGTCACAACTATTCAACAAGGCTACACTTTCTAATAGTGCCATTCCCTGTGGGCCAAACATTCAAATAGATGAGTCTATGGGAGACAAACCTATTTAAACCATCACACTGCACCATAAAATAGTTGTCAGTACATTATACGTGATTACAGAAAATTGCAAAATGTTCACTGCTTAAAATATGATTCAGATAGTCTCACTGGGAGAAACAAAACAAGAAAGTAAAGATGTTTACATTTTGAGAAAGCACTGTTTCCATTTATTCCAAATGTCAAAACTGAAGCTATAAAGGATTTTAAAATGTAGATTACTTAGATGAATAATGTCAGAGCCTATGGAATACATTTAAGACTATATTTAGAAATTTTAACTATAATGACTTAGAAAAGGTAAAGTTTAATGACCTAAAATTTAACTACAGCATTGTGAATAAGAACCAAATAATACCTACAAGCATATAGAAAAAAAGAAACAAAGAAAGAAAGAAGAAAATGCAGAAATTACTTAACTAGGAAGTTAAAATATGAAAAAATTTGAAAAAAATTGAAATTTGAAAAAAAATTGACAACTATGATCAACTGGAAATACTGACCAAGGACAAAAAACTTGTTTATACTGAGGAGTAAAATATTTATAAATGTGGCCAATCCAACTCGAATGCTGTCTACCAAAACTTTAGAACATTAATCAGTTATTTGAAATCTTTCTCATAAGAATTGTTTTTAAGAGTTGATACTGATGCTACATGAAAAGAACCTTCTAGTAACAGAAAGTATAATTTCCTACTTCCTTCGACAAAATGGGTAAAATCATGATACAAAAGCTACACATGGTCACTGGAACAAAAAAAAATATATAGATCTATATTACTGACTATGTGACCTTTACTAGTTTATCTATAGTGCGTAAGTATCTTTTAAGGTCTGGCATTTTGTAGAGAGAAGGTTATAACCAAGAACTGGCCCATAACAGGGGACTTTCTCAGTGCAAGACTGGTCTAAAAAGCATCTTCCCTTTTTCTCTGACTCATTTGTCTGAGGAAAGAACAAAATCTACCTGCTTTGTGTTGGGAGTCATCACCCACAAGTACAAAGTGATCTCCCAAGCCCCAGTTTTATCACTCAGTGACCCTCTCAACACCCATCACGGCCTCTGAGAGTCACTCCAGTATAGCCAAGACATGAGAGGTAGATGGAATGACAGCACAACCAATCAAAATTAAACACCAACCATTGCTACAGAGCTGCTCTTGGCCCAGCCTCTGCCCAGAACCAAATATTGGCCAGACAGAGCTGTTCTTTACATTGTAGGAAATACTCTGCAAGAGTTGCATGGCAGGCCAGTTTAACCTAACCAGATAGTTGAGAATTCCCACCACAGTTTTATGCAGGTGACTCTCACAGTTCCATGTTCATGTTCACTTTACTTTTGCAGTCTATTCAGGAAATGAGCAAAAATGTAGCAGGAGCTTTACCTCATTTCTTCTACTTCTTTTTCAACCCATGTAGACTTACAAGTGCCTCAGGGTTTCTGGCTAGAGTAACCTTGCTATGGCCAGAAGAAGGTCTGTCTGCTCTGGGATATGCTGGCCACTGTCCTGAAAGGTGAATGGATACTCTACCCTCTTCTGTGTACATTCTCTCTTTGGGGACCCCTGTGAAGTAAACAGCTCCTTAAGCATGCTATGAACTTTCTCCTCATTATATAAATGAGCCCCATTCTCATGCTCTGTGTATAATTTGCAAACATCACTCTCATGCTTCCCTTTGAAAATCAATTATACATATACTGCTCCATCTTTTAACTTGTGTTTTCTTCACAAGGACACTCTCAATGTTTAGGTTAGGTCACTATCTTTGAGATGAAAATTTTCTACCCACTCATTGTGTACTCTGATTAAATATAATTAAGCCACATTTCTCTTCTGTTTCATTAAATTCATATTAGAGTTCATATGTCATTTGTCTGCTGGTCTAGCTGTTATCATGTATCCACAAAAGAGAAACTTCTTAAAGTCTAAACAACCAGTCTTAGTTAAGATTAATGGTGGCAAAAACAAATGTTTTCAACGTTTGATAAAATACAACACATGATATTAATTTATTTTAATCTGTTACAAATTTAAATTCATTTCCCCGTTAAATCTCTAAGTTTGTTTTATTGTAATAATTTTCCTCAAACTTTTAGTTGTGTACCTTGGTTCATCAAACTATGTGCTTCTGTGTGCCGCTTTTAGATATAAACTAACTTTTTTTTTTCATAATCAGGTGGGGCTGCCCAACTTTTTGACATTGTGATATACAAAGTTCATGTCAGCTCCTTAGCTAGTGAAATATTTAAGTAGTACGAGGAGTTATGGTCTTGTGAGAGGATGTGGGGGTTAGCTTTGAGGTCTCTAAAGTACACTCCAGTTGGGCACAGCTGGATGAGCAAGTTCCCCCAAAAGTTTGATTTAGATTGTCTTTTTTTTTTTTTTTTCGAGACAGGGTTTCTCTGTATAGCCCAGGCTGTCCTGGAACTCACTTTGTAGACCAGGTTGGCCTCGAACTCAGAAATCCGCCTGCCTCTGCCTCCAGAGTGCTGGGATTAAAGGCGTGCGCCACCATGCCCAGCTTTGATTTAGATTGTCTTATAGTTAAGTAAACATACATGTAAACTCAGACCAACACATTTTAAGTTGAACTAGTTTAACAAATAAGCTATTTTAAATTTTTTGAAAAAATAAAAATGGCTCAAAAGTTGCTAACATTTTGTCTAAGTTATTACTAGTTTAAAATCTGAATTGTTTTTTATTTTATTCTTGAGAATTTTGTACATGTATGCTATGAAATATGATTTTATTTACTGACCACCTTTTTCCTTCAACCCTTCCCATATCTTCCTCAACATGTCCTCCTGCCAATTATTTTATTATTATTAACACACCAAGTTCAGTAAGTACTGCTCACATCTCGATAGATTTAGGGTTATCTTCTGAACTTCACAATCTTACAAGTGGCCACATCCTCAGAACAGAGGGCTCTCACTTCCTACAGAAACTGTCCTCTGTTAAAAAAACAAAACAGATGACGTTAATTTGTTTTAAACTGTTATAAATTTAAATTCACACTCCTTTTAATTTGTAAGTTTGTTTTATTTTGTCCTAGTACTTTTAGATGTGTTTCCTTGGTTCATCAAATATACTTTTGCTAATGGCTCCTCAGTAAGGAATGGGAACTGAAAACCATCTCCCATATCAATGCCAGATGTGAATTTTAGCTGGCTTGATCTTCTCCAAGTCTTGTGCAGGTAATTGCAGCTGCTGTTGTGGGTTTGTCAGTGCAGCAGCCATTCCATACCCAGAAGACAGCATTTTCCAGCACTCTTCTCCATTCTCTGCCTCCTATGTTCTTCTTACCTTCTCTGTTGCTTTGAAGAGACACCATGACCAAGGCAACTATTATAAAAGAGAGCACTTAATAGGGGGTATGATTACAGTTTCAGAGCCTTAGTCCATTATTATCATGGCAGGGGACATGGTAGAATAATGATTCATAAACACACAGACATGAGAGAGAGAAAGAGAAAGAGAGAGAGTGTGTTTCTGGAGCTGGAGCTGGAGCTGGAGTGAAGTTTTGAAACCTCAAAACTCACCCCTAGTAGCCCATATCCTCCAGCAAGGACATACCTCCTAGTACTAGCACTACCTAAACTAGTATTTCATCAGCTAAAGACTAGACACTCAAATATGTGAGCTTATGGTGCCATTCTTATTCAAACTACCATAGGGTCTTACCATGTAGTAAGATGATAAAACCCAGGGCAATAGAAATAGCCTGTGTTGGTTGGAAGACTGCTGGGCCTTCACTGACCAATAATTCCTAGGAAGGTGTCCCATGTCTTGTACTGAAATCTTCATTTACTTACCATGTCATTTGGAATAGTGCATCGAAAACTTGGATATACAAGTACCTATGCATTTAAGATTAAAAACAAACCCATTTGGTAAATTCTCAGGAGTGGTACAGCTGGGTCAAATGGGAGTTCCATTTCTCCCTTTATGCAAACCTTGAGACTGATTTCCAAAGAGCATATACTCCCAACAACCATGGAGAGTGGTCTTCTCTTGCACCATCAATGTCAGTATTTGGTTATTTTTGTATTTGATGGTGGTCGTTGTGAATAGAGATGAAGTAGGATATCAAGTATTCTTTACTTGCACTTCCCCAGTGATGAAGAACGCTAAGCATCTTTTAAAGTGTTTGCCAACCACTTATATGTTATATGGCGAGAATTTTCTGTTCAGTTCTGCAATCCATTTTTAAAATCGAATTGTATATTTTCTTAATGTTCAGCTTTTTTTTTTTTTTTGGAGTTCTTTGCATACTCTAGACAATAATCATCGATCAGAGAGATGAATGCCAAGGATGTACTGTTCTGTGGGCCGCCTGTAAGCTTGCTCCCCAGTTCCCTGGCTGCAGAGAAGCTGCTTGGTTCCAGGAGTCTACTTTGTCAATCTGTGCTTTGATCCCTATGCTGCTTAGTTCTTATTCTGAAAGTCCTAACCTTTGCCTATAAAGCCTACTCCCTACTTTTTTCTCTGTCATTTTCAGATATCAGGTCTGATGCTAAACTCTTTGGTACATTTAGAGTTGCATTTGCATTTGTCAGCTTTTATGCCAGTATCCTGTTCTTTTGATTACTATGGCTCTGTACTATAATTTGAAAAGAAATATGTTGATGCCTGCTACAGTATTTCTTTGTTCAGGATTGCTTAAACTGTCCTTCGTCTTTTGTGACTACATATAAATTTCTGAATTATTTTTTCCATGTCTGTGAGAAATGGCTGTAGAATTTTGATGGTGATTGCATTGTAACTGTACATTGCTTTTGATATGTTGCTTATATTTACAATATTAATTTTTGTAGTCTTTGAACATGGAATGTCTTTTCATGTTATAGTATCTTAGTTGCTTTTTTCTGTGTCTTAAAATCTTCAATGCAAGGTCTTGAAGTTTGTTGTTTACATTTATTGCTAAATATTTTAGTCTCTTCTGTTTCTGTCTATATCTCTGTCTTTCGGTCTCTGTCTCTATCATTCTCTAGGGTGTGTATGGTTATGTGGGGTGTGTATGTGTGTGTGTATGTTTGTCATTGGTTTTTTCTTTTCTTTTCTTTTCTTTTCTTTTCTTTTCTTTTCTTTTCTTTTCTTTTCTTTTCTTTTTTCTTTTCTCTTCTCTTGTCTTGTCTTTTCTTTTCTATTTTCTTCTCTTTTCTTTTCTTTTCTTTTTTTTTCTTTTCTTTTTGTTTTGTTTATGAGATAGGGTTTCTCTGTGTAACAACCCTTGATGTCCTGAAATCATGTTGTAGATCAGCCTGGCCATGAACTCAGAGATCCACCTACCTCTGCCTCCCCAGTGCTGAGATTAAAAGTATACACCATTATGTCCACCTTGTATATTCTTTTGCTATCTTGCCATGTTGCTGAATGTATTATACTCTCTCAGAGAGTTTTGGTAGAACCTTTAGGATTTTTAATGTATAGATTATTCTATCTGATGATTCATCTAAAAAAAACATTTTAATGTCTGATGGTTAATATAAAGTTCATATTTTCTGCTTTAAGAAAGAATTATTGGATTTTCATAAACATACTGATTGATTTGTTTTCTCTTTGTAAGATTTATAAGCATTGGCTTAAAAACACAGACCTTAAGTTTACCAATATAATTACCATATTTTCTAAGTTTGTTAGTTTTTAAATATTTAGGAAATTGCCTCTTTAGAGTCAAGGTTTACTTTAAAATATATTTTATCAAGCCTATGTATTCAGAAGCAAAATTTCAAGCTACTATTTATTCTTCAAAACGGATGGACCTGAGCTTTTGGGTGTTCAAAAGTTATACGTGGAAGTCAAGGTTAATGAGGATAAAGGTGCTAATAGGATGATGAATATTTATTCCCCTGCCTTAGGTCAGCCATACCCCAGGGGTTGATGTGACATTTCTAAAAGGTCCATACAATTCTAACAAGTTACCTGTCCTATGATCTGAGCAGTGTAGTGTTGGACACTAACCATTACATTGTACAACGAAGAGCTGTTGCTGAGGAAATGTCTTCAATGCTTATAGTAGCCAATTAAATCTTGATTTGACTCATCTTAGTGGCCAGCTAAATGAACACACAAAGAAGGATTCATTTCAATAACTGCCAAAGAATAAGGGATAAAGAGCCTTGAACTGATCTTCCCAATAAAAATAAAAGTGTTAAATTTGTACCTACATGACCTTACATCTAAGAAAAAAGGGCCAAAAGTAAAATATTAAACATATTACTAAATGCATTTCTATAAATCCCAATCAGTATTTTCATCTCAACTTGCTTCATGTGGCAGGCCTGGCCTCTAAAAACCTACAAAGGCAATTTTTAGTACCCAAATTTGTGTATCTGATAAAGGGCATTGAGAGTTCTTACTGGATATTTCATTGGTAATCAGACTAGAAAAATAATAATAATACTCAAAATATAAATAAAAAATTATTGACTTAAGTTTTGTAAAATAATCTCAATGGTCAAGTTTCTATAAGTAAATCTATGAACACATGAGCTGCTAATGTTTATATTAAACCCAACCTTTACCCAAGTACATAAATTCTTTCTTAACTACCATAAAATCCCTTTAAGGTGCTCAAGTCTTCCACTAAGCCTTAATTTTCTGGATCTCGGGAAATAAAATTTATTTTGTTTAACATTATCTTTCATTACTAATGGAGAAAGTCTTCTTTATAGCTGGATTTATAATACTTTTCCTCAGGTTTAGTTACATTACTTGCAGGCTTTGTAGCCATGAAAGCATTCTGACTTTTCATACAATAAGACCTGGCACTTAAGAGTTTTTAACATATGAAATCAGCCTTCACCAGAAAAAAATATTCTCCAGTCAGGTCTAGCTGTATTTACATTGTCGAAATTGCACTTTTGGTGTTATACAGTGGGCCACTCTAACTGAAGAGGATAGCTTCAAAATAACTCCCACTGCTCACATTTACCATGCACTTAACACTCAACAAACTTACTTGTTTCTCCACTGGTCAAGTGAGTGACTTCTGTCATTTGAGAAAGGGAAGCCTCTTTCAAGAAGTCACCCATGACACCTGCACACACATCAAATTGCTGTGGGACTAGGAACACCTTCTCCAACTGAGGTCAAACAAGGAGTTTCATCTAGGGTTTCCATATCCACAGGCAGGTGTGCAAGAGGCTAGGAGTTGGGGGTCCCGCATGAAGACCAAGTTGCTCATCTGTTACATATGTGCTATATAGGTACAGCCCGAGCTTGCTCTTTGGTTGCTGATTCAATGTGTGGGAGCCCCCAAGGTTCCAATCCAGGTGAATTGACTCTGTTGGTCTTCTTGTGGAGCCATATTCTCTTTGGGTTTCTCAATCTTTCTCTCAACCCTTCCTTATAATTCCTGAGCTCCACTTACTGTTTGGGTGTGAGCGTCTACATCTCTTTCCACTGGCTGCTGAATGGAGACTCTCAGGGGCAGGGACCTAGGTTACTGTCTGCAAGCACAACAGGGTATCATTAATAGTGTTAGGGATTGGGTCTTGCCCATGGGATAGGTCTCAGTTTGGGGCGGTCATTGTTTGATCATTTCCTCACTCTCTGCTCTATCTTTGTCCCTGCACATCTTGTAGACTGGGTATACTTTGGGTCAAAGGTTTTGGGGGTGGGTTGCTTTCCTTATCCCTCCATTGGGAGTCCTCTTGCCTAGCTACAGGAAGTGGCTGCTTGAGGATCCACAGCTAGGAATCTCAGCTAGAGTAGTCCTCTTAGACCCTCTGGGGCCTCTCTCCATCTCAAGTCTCTGAGATTGCTCCAGCCCCCGAACTGATCACCCGTCTCTCTCCCCAGCTCTTCCTACACATGATCCCCCATGGGCTCAACTCCCCCATCCCCTCTTCAACCCAGTTCCGTCCTTCCGAAGACTTCCGATATCTATTTTGTTTCTGCTTCTGAGAGAGATTCAAACATGCTCTCCACATCCCACATCACTGGCAAATCCTAGAGAATACCCAACCCTAATCTCCATTCTCTCTATTTTGTTTCCTCTTTTGAGAAAGATTTAACCATCTTCCTCTGGGCCCTCCTTATTATTTGACTTCTTTGGGTCCATAGATTATAACATGTTTATCCTGTACTTTATGATTAATATCCACATGTAAGTGAGTACATAGCATGTATGTACTTTCCTGTCTGGGTTACCTCACTCAGGATATTTTCTAGTTCCATCCATTTGACTGCTGAATTCATGATGTCCTTGTTTTTAATGGCTGAGAAGTATTCCATTGTGCAGATATACTTTATTTTCTTTATCAATTCTTCAGTTGAGAGACAAGTTGAGCCTGTGTCCTTGTGTGATAGTAGAGCATCTTTTGGTTGTATGCTTAGGAGTGGTAGAGTTGGGTCTTGAGGTAGAACTATTCCTAATCTTCTGAGAAACCACCAAATGACTTCCAGAGAGGCTCTACAAGTTTGCAGCCCCACCAGACATGGAGCAGTGTTTCCCTTGCTCCACAACCTCACCAGCATCTGCTGTCATTTGAGATTTTGATCCTAGCCTTTCCGAGGAGTATAAGGTAAAAGTGATTTGCACTTCTGTGATTGAACATTTATTTAAGTATTGCTCAGCCATTTGAGATTCCTCTGTTGAGAATTCTGTTTAGCTCTGTGTCCCTATTTTTAAAGTTGGGTTATCTGAATTGTTGGTATCTAATTTCATAAATTCTTTTTATATTTTGTATATTAGCCCTTTTATCAGATGTAGGGTTACTGAAAATCTTTTTTGCAATATGTAGTCTGTCATTTTTTCCCCCTAATAACAGTGTCCTTTGCCTTACAGAAGTCTGCAAGACTTTTATCATGAAGGGGTTTTAGATTTTGTCAAATGCTTTTATGACATCTAGTGAGATGATTATGTAGTTTTTTTCTTACACTTTGTTTATATGATGGATTACACTGATGAATTTTTGTATATTATACCACACCAAAATCCCTGGGATGAAGCTTATTTGATCATGGTGAATGATGTCTTTGATATGCTCCTGGATTTGATTTGTGAGTATTTTATTGAGAATATTTGCATCAAGGTTCATAAGGTAAATTACTCTGAAATTCTCTCTTTCTTTGTTGAGTCTTTGTGTGGTTTAGGTATCAGGATGACTTGATCTCATAGGATGAGGTTGAGCAATGTTCCTTCTGTTTCCATTTTGTGTAATAATTTGAGGAGTATTGGCATTAGCTCTTCTTTTTAATTCTGGTAGAATTCTGTATTAAAACTTTATGGCCCTGGGCTTTTATGTGGTTGGGGTACTTTTAATGACTGCTCCTACTTTCTTATGGTTATAGGACCACTCAGATAGTTTACCTGGTGTATAAAATTATCCATTTCATTTGGATTTCAAACTTGGTTAAGTATGGACTTTTGAAAGAAGACCTAATGATTCTTTGAATTTCCTCAATGTCCATTGTTATATTGTTCTTTTCATTTCTAATTTTGTTGTTGTGGATACAGTCTCTCTGGTTTTTTTATTAGTTTGGTTAAGGGTTTGATTGTCTTGTTTATCTCAAAGAACCAGCTCTTGATTTCATTGATTCTTTGCATTGTTCTCTCTTTTTCTTTTCTATTTGATTTATTTCACCGCTGAGTTTCATTATCTCCTGCCTTCAACTCTCCTATGTATATTTGCTGCTTTTTTCTAGAATCTTCAGATGTACTTTTAGTTTGTTAGTATAAGAACTCTCCAATTTATTTATGAGAGCACTTAGGGCTATGGGCTTTACTCATTGCACTGTTTTCATAGTGTTCCATAAGTTTGGGTCTGTTGTGCCCCGATTTTTAATGAGTTCTAGAAAGTCCTTAATTTCTTTCTTTCTTTTTTCCCTGATCATCAAATAAAGCTTTGTTCCATTTCCATGAATAAGTAGGCTTGCTGTTGTTTCTAATATTGTTTATGTCCAGCTTTGAACCATGGTAATCTGAAAAAATGTACGGGGTTATTTCAATCATCTTGTATCTGTTGGGGCTTGCTTTGGACCAATTACATGATCAATTTTGCATCTGTGAGGTGCTGAGAAAAAGATATAGTCTTTTGTGTTTCTGTGAAATGATCTATAGATATGGTCAAATTTTAGATAGGTCCCTTTGAATCATAATCTTTGTTAGTTTTGTTACTCCTCTGTTTAGTTTCTATCCTGATTACCTGTCCATTGATGAGAGTGGGGACAGAAACTAAAAAAAAACATATAACAAAATTAACAGAGGTTACAAGAGTTCTCCATCTTGTTCCTCAGGCAGCAAAATGAGACTTACTTAAGCTCCTGAGACATCAAAGCTTACTGCTGTGGTGACACAATTTTTCACCAAGGTCATACCTACTACAGCAAGGTCACACCTCTGAATAGTGCCACTCCTTATAAGATAAACTTTCAAACACTTGGGTTTATGGGTGCCAAATCTATTCAACCATGACAACTTCTTTCATCTACTGGCCAATCTTTTCACAATTCTATTACAATTAATAAAATATCCATAAATCTAGACCATTATTTTATGGTTTTCCTCTAAATAGTCTTTCTTTGTTTTACACTGTATATATTTTTCATGTTTTTCTAAAAAAAAAAATATCTTACCTATGGATCTGGACATAATGATGCACACTTCTAATCCCAATAGCTGAGAGAAGCAGGCAAGAGTCAGGTCATCCTAGAATGCATGGTCAGAGACCAAACTGACAACAGAGCAGAGAGGATAAAACTATTATCCTCTTTAGAGAATCATTTACTGTGCATTTAAAAAGAATATTTTAAAGATATACCTGCAGCAATAAGAGAACAGAACCTTTTAAATAAATTGAAAATTAATGTGAAGTTGTTAATAATCTTTTTGAAGTGTAGATGATTCTTTAAAAGGCACCACAATTACCTTTATTCTAGATACTAATGGAGATGATAATACTAATCAGATGTGAGCTATGATAACCAAGCTCACCAGCAATTTTAATTCTTATTATTTTACCATGAATATAAGAGTTGTTATCTATGATCTGTTACTTAGTAGCAGAGTTGAGTGCCATATAGATAATATAAGCTCATATTATTGAGAAAAGATTCTATACCAATAGAGATATAGAGGTAAATTCAATTAAAACTATTATTTCACAATAATGAACCTATTAAAATTATATGTAAAAACAAAGACAAGGAATAGTCAAGACTATCTTGCAAAAGAATGAGAGATATATTATTACTAGCAAGATTCTAAAATCAGGAAAACTACTATGTTTAGATACCACAGTTGAAAATGAACTAGAAGAATGTTGATATGCAATATGGGTGTTGGTGGTTGTCTAGGGGATTGGCACAGAAACTCCAATAAAGACAGAGTAGAAAACTATAGACAGTAACAGCTTCATCTCTTCAAATGCAAAAGGCCCAGAACTGAAAATCCATTACACAGCCTCTGGCTTGGGTACTTGATATGGCTTCTAGGTCATCTCCTTTGCTCTACTGGTCCTGTTTAGCTCTCTGTTCCTGTGCCTTGCCACCATTTCTCCAGACAATGTATTCAGGGAATAAGCAACTGCTTTGCTTTTCTTGTGTACCTATATCATGTTAATGTTCCTTCAAAAAAATATTTTTGTGCTTATTAAAATTTTATAAATTGCAGTAAATCTGTGTCAAATGTAATGCTACTTGGATAAATTCCATAAAACCAACTGGCTTTAACATTGAAGAAAACAATAAGAATTTCTACTTCACAAATTGATTTTAAAAATTGATTCCAAATGTATTTAAAAAACATGAAAAGCAAACTTTCATGACTTAAATGAAAAAGCTTTATGTAGTAAAAGTAATGGCAAATACCACACACCATAAAGTAAAACAGTGCTTACTATAATGTCGTGAAATTACTATTTATCATCCAAAAGGCTAATTAAGAAAATGAATAATGAACTCAAACCTTGAAGAAATACAAATAATATTATGGAAGTAAATGAGTCAATGAGTGACATTGCAATGGAAAGGAGTAAAACAATACCCTAATTATAGCATCCCAATAGATAAATAAGACTAAACTAAAAAAGCAATTTTTTTCTATTTCCTATGCAAATTTAACAACTCAATGAGATTTAATACTTCAGCAATATAAAGTATTTGTAAATTGGAGGAATAATGCAAATTTATATACTGTTGTTTGGTCATAAATTGGAGTAACCATTATGGAAAGATGAAATACTTTTTCAAATATGCAATTAACTATCTGGGTAATGTTTTTGGTGTATAACTTTAAGGATTTGAGTCTGAAGTGTGTGGAGGGGTCTCTGAGACTTGATGGCCACCAGAATAATGACCCTGATCAGTAAGGAGGAAGTTTCGTTCAACACTGACTAAGAAGCTGGTGTTGGTTCCAACTTCAGTAGTCTGTCCCTGAGTGGGTTATTTCAGACATATATAAGAACAGCACAACTGGGCAAAAACTTTTCTGGGGATAATTAACTGGATCCTGTGTGTTCAATAAAGCTAAGTTAACCTCCTGGAGGAAGAAAGTAAGCTTAATAAGGATCAGACGTCACTACATTGAAACTCTTTGTAAACTGCATGTGATGCCTTCTGTAAAGATAGATCATAGATTGACTGAGAAAAGCAAGCTTATGATAGGGGTCAGGGTTCCATGTGGTTTCTGGCCACACAGATAGCACAAAGGCTAGAGTGCATGTCTGCTCCCAACCTTCTGGGTTGGTAACATATAGTGTACTCATTTTCTTGAAGAACAAACCCTGTGTGCTAACATTTTAGGTTTCTCACATTTCCCTTGTATATGCAAGTTCCTCTCGCTCTCCTATGAGCACAAAAACACCTGTGCCTTCTACAAAAGAGTAGACTTGAAAGAGAGACAAGGCTGGGAGTAGGAGGGGGTGGGGAGACTGGCCAGCTTTACAACTAATAGTCAATTAAAAGTACTTGTGGCACCTATATGAATCCATACATTCTTCCTGACTGCACTTTGGTGAAGTGCCAGTCCCTCTAACACCAATGCTCATCCGCGTGTAGTGTCTCACCACATCATCACACATTCCACTATTTGAAATCAACAACTAATAAATTACCTTGCTAATAGTCAGGATTTTACATCTGAGTGGCATAGTTGCTAAAATAGATTTTCTTACAGTATCTGGGGATCTGGTCATCATTTATAAATAGGTTTCCTGGGACAAATAATTCTACATTATCAACAACTGACCTGTAAATCATTTAATTACTATTCTATTCTTTTTTTTTTCTTTTTTACATTTATTAGTGTGTTGAGTGTGGAGGAATAGAGGTCAGAGGACCGTTTGTGGGAGTTAGTTCTTTCCTTTTACCATACATATTCCAAGGATAGAACTCAGGATGTTAGTCTTGGCAGTAAGCATCTCTAACTNCCAAGCCATCTTGATGGCCCTGTGCTCACTCTTAAAAGTCATCCTACTTTATTNACAAGACTCTCTCTCTCTCTCTCTCTCTCTCTCTCTCTCTCTCTCTCTCTCTCTCTCTCTCTCTCTCTCTCACCCATTTTTATCTCTTTCCCTTTCCTCAGTTTGGTGGTTCCTCAGAAAATTGGACATAGTACTTCCGGAGGACCCAGCTATACCACTCCTGAGCATATACCCAGAAGATACTCCAACATGTAATAAGGACACATGCTCCACTATGTTCATAGCAGCCTTATTTATAATAGCCAGAAGCTGGAAAGAATCCAGATGTCCCTCAACAGAGGTATAGATACCGAAAATGTACGATTCTATTCTTTAGCAATAATCTTAATGTATTTATACTGGAAGAGATTTGTACTGGGATGAATCATTTTCAGTCACAGATTTCCCCTGCTTGTTACCCATTAATATGTGTGTGCGTGTGTGTGTGTGTGTGTGTGTGTGTGTGTGTGTGTGTGTGTGTGTGTTAGAGAGAGAGGGAGGAGAGAGAGCTATTTGCTTGGTTGGGAACAGTCTCCAGACTCATTAACCATGAGTAACTATAGCAACCTCAATGCCACATCCCACTCACTTCTGCAAAAGAAACAACAACAAAAGCTTCTGAGTTAAAGCTAGCACTGGGCTGGCACATGATGACAAATGAGCTCTTAAACATCCCTTTAAATTCCCCATCCCAGTTTTCCTTTCAGTAATTGTTATGGGCATTTCCCTCATTCTCTTCTTTCTTTCTATGCACATTGGTTTTTTTTTGCAATCTTATAGACTTCTTTGTTTGCACTCCTTGCTGGAGCACTGTCTCTAAGCTCTTGTGATGGCGATCTCAGGCTAATATGTTTCCTTTTTAACTAACCTGGTGTAACTCTGCTGTCTTTATTTAAGCAAAAAAGAAACCCATAATGCTTGAAGAAAGGGTGACTACAAAACTTAAACCTTTTATGTAATACCATGTCTCATCGTTTTTTTAACCCACAAAAGACTCAAGCAGTGGATAGTTGTTCTCTTTGCATGAGTACTGAGCATTCTTTCCTTGTCAAATATAATAACATTTTACTACAATACTTCAACAATAAGCCCTCAAGCCACTCTTTAGCACATCAAGTCTGTTTTACATGTGTTCTCATTCATACTAACCAACACCTCATTTCCCCAGACCTATGAGCCTGTCGTATTGTGAGATATTACAAGAGAACTTCAATGTACTTTTTGTGCCCACTGAATTGACATTTCCAGATTTCCTAAAATTTCCCACCCATTCCTGAAGACAATATCATGCACTGGGAACTTAACCTTGTCTATGCCAATTATCATGCTGTTAATGTTTCCTTTAAAACAGAACAGAGTAAAAGTAAATACTGTATGTTCTACTCACACAGACTCACATCCCAGCTCATCTTTGAAACAGCCCACACTGCTGTGGAGAGATGTTTTCCATTTTCCTAAGCAAACACAGATTATTTTAAAATTTGTCATAAAATTCCACTAATGATACTAGATTAGAGCTCAGAATCCCTATCTCCTAAAACAGAGATGTAACAGTATTCTAAGGCTACCTGGTAGAGTCTTTTACATCTGGGGTCATTACCTGAATAGTATTTGCCTACAGGCTGAGATCTGAGACTTTCTGAAAAAAAAAAAAAAAAAAAAAAACTTTAATTCTGTTTCACCATACGGTAAACTGTCCTCTTGTATCTGATATATTATCCTTAGATAGTCATTCTGTAAGATAAAACTTTTCATTTTCAGAAGTTCCCCATCAAAATGCAAATCAGACTCACGAGGCCATGAAACACATGCTAAGGGGCTTATTTATCAGGCAGAATCCCGGGGAAGCAGAGCTCAGGATTCCATTACCTGCTAAGAGAACTTTGATGCTGATGTGAAAATCTCCTTGCTTGCAGGCAAGCAAAGAATGACAGAGTGTTCTCTTGGGCAGAGCAGGAAGGAGAGGAACAAGACCTGAAGCAAACCACAGAGGCAGATCGAAAGGCTTGGTAATTGTGTTCTGATTCAAACAGCATTAATGAGTCATCTGTCATCTGAAAATGCTCTCCTCATTCATGGTTGGAAAGAAGTGCAGTTCGGTGGAAAAACAGAGCACTTGAATTCGAAAGCCCTAAACTGGAGGCACTGGACTGAGAGAGCAGCTTGTTTCTGTGGAGCTTGAGTCTGGAGGGTTTTGCAGCAGGTCCCATGTGCACCAGCAGCATGACTTTAGGCAAAGCCACCAGCTTGTCAGTCCCTCTACCACAACGGAAAGGCAGCAGTGGTACCTATTTACATAGCTTACTTGGGATACTGAGTCAGTGAAGCAGATGTTCTCAGTGCTAGCAAAATAAGAGCAGGACAAGTATCTTTATCCTGTCATTGCTGCTGTCTGCCATAGAGGAGGCCTTGGCACACTTCCCTAGGCATTCTCTCTGATTCTATTCATTTAACCCCCAATCCTTAGACTCTGGAACAGGCACTTTCAAAGCCAATATGTTATGGTTAAAGAATATAATGGTATTAAGCACACAAGCATAATACTAAATTAAGTATTAAATATAATAAATATTAAATTAAATATTAAAAATAAACATTAATACAAAATACAAAAATATTAAGCAACTTGACCAAATTTAGAATTGGAACTGAGCTTAGGTTGTCTGATCTCAGAGTTAATGTTTCTTTTGTTTTGTTTTGTTTGTTCTTTCTTTTCTTTTCTTTTTATTAGATATTTTCTTTATTTACATTTCAAATGCTATCCCGAAAGATCCCTAT
>NC_034593.1:54253085-54267887 GCF_900095145.1 Mus pahari
AAAGTTTACAAGACCAAGGGGCCTCTCTTCCCAATGATGGCTGATTAGGCCATCTTCTGCTACATATGCAGCTAGAGACTTGAGCTCAGGGGGTACTGGTTAGTTCATATTGTTGTTGCACCTACAGGGTTGCAGTCCCCTACAAGAGTTAATGTTTCTTAAATGAATTTTTATTACATTTACTTATTTTGCTTGCGTGTATATATGTACATGCAAACACAAATAGCACAAGCATACACACACACACACACAGAGAGAGAGAGAGAGAGAGAGAGAGAGAGAGAGAGAGAGAGAGAGAGAGAGAGAGATGTCACAGGACAGCTTGTAAAAATCATTTACACCTTGCACCTTGGACCATGTTTGTCCTAGGAATGAAACTCAGGGCAGCAAATTTGGTGTTAAGTGCCTTGAAGTTGTTCAGGTTTCTATTACTGTGGCAAAACGCCATGACCAAAAGCAGTCTGAGGGGGTAGGGGTTTATTTCACTTTACACTTCCATATCACAGTCTCACATTCAAGGAAGTTGGGGTAGTAACCCCAAGGCAGGAACTAGAGTAGAAAGCTTGGAGTAGTGCTGCTAACTGGGTCACTCCTCAAGGCTTGCCCAGACTCATTTCTTATCACACCCAGACCACAGTCCCAGGGGTGACAAAGCACAGTGAGCTGAGCTTTTTGACATCAACCATCAGTCAAGAAAATGTATCACAGGCCAATGAGATGAGGCAATTTTTTTTTCTTTTTTTTTTCGAGACAGGGTTTCTCTGTGTAGCCTTGGTTGTCCTGGAACTCACTCTGTAGACCAGGCTGGCCTCGAACTCAGGAATTAGCCTGCCTCTGCCTCCCTAGTGCTGGGATTAAAGGCGTGTGCCACCATACCTGGCTCCAGGTGAGGTCATTTTTACAAGTGACCTTCCTCTTCTAAAATCACTCCAGCTCATGTGAAGTTGACATACCTGTATCAAGCACATGCCTTAACTGACACATCTGGCCAATCAGATAGACAATCAGGATTATTAACAATGTATATGTTATTCACATGTCATTTTTCCTCAATTATTGTTGTATAATTATAATATTAATAGAAAAGGTTATACTCATGAGAAAGTTATTGTAGAAACTACATTGAGGCTGGTGAGTAGAAACAGTAGGTAAAAAAGCATTTTCCACAAAAGCTTGATGACCTGATTTGGATGCTCAGACACTCAGTGGAAGGAGAAAGTTGACTACTGCAAATTGTTCTCTGACCTCCATGCGTACACCATGGTATGCACAGGTATGCACTCTTCCCTCTACACACATTACTCCTTAATTCTCCCTCCTATGCTCACGTGCCACACACACCACAAATAAAATTGAGCAGAAATCAACTCTAACTTTCAGGCTCATGTCCTCGTCTTTGGCTTCTTGTAGCCACACTAAAGCTAAGTGCAGTAATATCTGTGTGGGGTGATATTGGTGGTATTCTGGTGAGCATAGCTTCCAACTAGTAGTAATCTTGTGTGTTTGTTGAAAGGCTTTAATATTCTACTGAGGGTGTTTTATGTAGACAGTAGCTCCCAAAATTTTATTTGCTTTATGAATCACAAGGGGTATTGTTCAAATGCAGTTTGTAATTGAGAAGGTCTGAGTGAGATGATTCTAGGAAGGAGCGTGCTTTTGCTAACAAGTCTCCAGCTGCTGCTGTCACCAGGGTTGCTGATTCTTCTGACACATCGCTGTATTGCTCAAGGAAATTCCTGGACTTCTTATTGATTAAATTGTTCTTTGGCAATGTTGTACATGTATAATGCATTATCATTGATCTCTCTCCTCCACATCCTGCCTTGTCTCCCTCCTGTCACCTTCCATCCTCCTGACAAGGCCAATTTCTGCTATCAGTTTGGTGTGATTTAAGGCTATATGGTAATTTTTTCTCAAATTTTGACAAGTGAGGTCAATAAATATTATTAGTGTGTTATGGAATTGTTCTGCCTAAGCTTGGCTACTATTTTTCTAAAGTATGGTTTCTTAATTGTAAAATTAGTAGAGGTTTGCTTTTTTTAACCACTACTTAATTTATTTATTATTCTTTGTGTAGAGATACTGAATTGTTGGAGAATAACGAATGCCACTTTTTAAAGTATAGGATAGGACATGGGGAGGGGAATTGAGGGAGTAGAGACAGAGAGAACACACATGCACGCAAGAGCGGGAGAGCAAGAGAGTGAGAGTGAGAGAGCGAGAGCAAGAGATAAAGGAGGTAGAGGAGTAGAGGCTGGCCATGAGCACATGGAGAGAGGGGCAATAGGAGTGGGAAGAGAAAGATGGTAAGGGGCAGGAGCAAGAGAAGAGAAGGGAGCAAGAGCAAGAGAGAGCAAGAGCAAGAACGCTACTTTTAGTAGCTTTCAAATGAGAGAAACTGAATGAGTATAGTCCCTGTCAGTTGTCTAAGATGGAATTTTGCCACCTCATTCTTGGAGATAGTGACCAAGTGTGTTAAGTTGAATGTTGTCTCTAACACTATTTCTAAGCTCAGGTGCTTAATTTCTGGATTAAAGTGGCCTCTGTAGCTGACGAACTACATGCTACCTTAATTGGTAAACAAAGCATAGCATAAGCTCAGAGAATATTCATGTGATTAAGAACTGGCTCTTAGCCAATTATAACAATTCGTCTTCAACCAATTGGGATGTGCCAACTACAGCCATTGTGGTTGAATGGGGATTCCACATAATTTTTAGTCTGGAATTCTACCCTAATCTAAGACCTTTTACTTGTGCAAATGCATTGCATCAAGTTTAGCTGATATTTTTTAACAAGCATAATAAATAAGGGAGCATACTAGTGTCATTCATCCTAGTTTTCACTGGGTCAGTCCACACTTTGCAATAAGAGAGAAAAGTAACTTTATAGTGTCCCTGCTACCAGAAAGTTCACAACAGCATCCAGCACAGCTTTCAGAACGTCTGATTATTCACAACATAATTTCAGGAGAAAGGAAAATAATTACAGTTACATCAAAGTGAAATATGACCTTTGAAATCCAGAGGTTTTCATTATATACCTCACTAAAAACCAAAGATACAAATGAAGTAAAGAAAAGGTTGAGAGGAGACAATTTTCCTCATTTGGCTAACATTTTATGAAAATATATTTTATCAAAGCCTTGAGCCATAAAATTCAAATCCAATAGTCAATACAATAGTCACCATCACTTCCATGGAATTTCTTCAAATAGAAATGAATGAGAATATACAAAGAGACCAATTAATTCTATTTGGGGTTTTGGTTCTCTTACCACTTTCCAAAGGTGACCTGTAATAATGATTGTGCTGGAGAGTCTTATGTCATCTTACCATAAGTCAAGGTTATCTGAGTGTATGTAACCTCAAAGATCAGGCTGTATGAAAGTCCATAGGGCATTTTCTTAATTAAAGATTGATGGGACAGGGCCAAGTCCATTGTGGATGGTGCCATCCCTGGGCTTGTAGTCCTAGGTTCTATAGGCTACAAGAAAGCAGGCTAAGAAAGCTATGTAGAGCAACCCAGTAAGCCCCACCCCTCCATGGCTTCCAGGTTCCCTCACTGTTTGAGTTCCTGTCATGACTCTTTCAATGATAAACAGTGATGTGGAAGTATAAACAAAATGAGTTTCCTTCCCAACTTGCTTTTAGGCATGGTGTCTCATGGCAACAGTAGAAAACCTAAGACAATTATGAATACTTAGGTTGTTTTCTCCTTAGTTCTCAAAGCTTTGGAATACATATATGTATTATCAGTCATTAAAATTTAGTGTTTGCAGTAACCAGCTGATTTTTTTTTTTTTAAAAATGTGTTTATTTATTCTTTTTTCAATATTCCAGAAAGTGTTGGAAAGGAGAAACAAGGTGATGCAAGAATGGGGAGGTTAAGTTACTAGAAGCAGTTTTACTCCTGTGGGGAGAAAGTGCCCATACTCTTTCGAGTGGAGGGTACTGAAGCTGATGGAGCATACCACACATGCTACTTACTTCCCAAAAGTTTTATGTACATAGCAGCTTTCCATTAATTAGAAAGTAAATCACTTTCATTTGATTTCAAACTACTTTCTTTGCAAATGAAGGCAACATTAAACCAGCAGTTCTAGGCAGGCCATGGTGGCTCCTGCAGTTAATCACAGCATCTGAGAGGCAGAGACAGTGAATCTCTTGAGTCTGAAGCCAGTCTAGTCTCCAGAACAAGGTCCAGGACAACCAGGGCTACAGAGGAAGAATCCTGTCAATCAAACAAGCAAACAAGCAAACAAGCAAACAGAAACAGCAATTCTGCGACACAAAGTAATGCTGTAAAGCATATTACTAAATGAGAGTACTACTTACAGTGTGTTTTTGTAAGTAAAAGAACAAGTCCTAATGGTCACATTCAACTTCGACATCATAAGAATAACCTCCAAACAATTTTTGAGCTGAGGTTTTATATTTAGATTGGCATGTGACATGTAAGATGGGCCAGAAATGTTTCTCAAGTTTGAAGATCAGAATGTTTTCAGAGTATTTAGTATCCATTCATTCTTTAAGAATGTAACAATTTTGTGTCTTATATACAAATGATGCACTTTTAAGGGGAAGATATTGAAAATGATTTTAAAAATGCACATTTTAAAAATATGAAATGATAGACTTAGAGAGATGAACCCAAAGTTAAATGCACATGCTATTCTTTCAAAAACCCAGAGGTTGCTCTCAGCACCCACATCAGTGGCTCTCAGTTACCTTCAGAAGCATCCAGTGTCATGGTGCCCCAAGCACATTCACCCATGTGCACATACATAGAAAAATAAGAAATAACATAATTTCATGTAAACATCCTTAGATGTCAAAATTAAACATTTGAAAAATAGAGGTTATACTTCCTTAGAATAGAGATAACTTTTATAATAAAAGTAAGTGTTCACCATATAGTTTGAAGTTGCTATACAAATAAATGAGCATCCTTTTGAGTTATTTGCTGACTTCAGAACACAGTCCTTAAATCCTTATATTCATTTTTTACTTTAACTTCCTCTTCTCTCTTTTTTTTTCTCCTGTCACTACTTGGTGCACACATACTCATGCATAAGAAATAACTGGATTAAAAATAGTGACCCAGATAAACAGGAAGAGAATCAAAATTCTCAAAGAGTTGTTCCATTAGCCTACAAAATATATAGTGCATGGAATTACCCTGCTGGAGCTGAGCAGCCTCTGTACTCTCTGCACAGGATACAGAGCATGCTGCTGGCCTTCTCAGTTTGGCATTTTCTTTGGAATGCTGTTTGTATATTTGGTGACTGATTTAATGAAAAATTCATTCTCCTGTCACTAGGGCCAATTACTTGCAAATCTAATGAGCATGGCTGCCCATTCTTGGCAAATGAATAATAAAAGACAGTTCAAATAAAGTTCAGATAAAATATTAGTATAGACCTGCCCCATTCAATCATGTAACATCTCCAACATAATTTACTTAAAATTATTCTTCATTGAAATCAAATTTATATGAACTAGGTGCCCTGTTTATGAAACTGTCATTCATCTAAGAAGGTGACTTGTGGTTAGAGCAATCACTTAAGTATGAGTAGTAGCAACAGGTGTACCAGCAATGAGAGGCGTAAGAAGAGAGAAAGTAATGATTATTAGATGTCTGTGTTCTATATTTAACTTCTGTTTGAACTTTTCCAACTTACTTTGGAGTCAGCTTCTCCAACGATGGCCACAACTTCATAGGCTGGATGTGGGGTCATAAAAATGCTGGCAACTATAAGAAAGGTTTTGAACACAAAACAAAATGAATTCAAAATCAAGCATAATAAATCTGAGGTGTTTCTTGTAGACCTTGTTTATCAAGGAGTTCAGAACAGTGATAGTCCTGGATACACACAATGCACAGTTGACTTGGTGCTTGCCACAGCGCCATGCCATGCTAACAATTACTGCTTGTAACTCATTGCACAAGTAAGAGCAGACCCCTGTTCTGGGGTACATACTATATGGGTGAATGTTTCAGTTCATTTCAGACGTATCATTAACTACCAAGCAATCTCTTGTGACATTTTTCTTTCTCATTCATCATAATCCCCCTTAAGGATGAATAAACTGAGACTATGGGACCCAACCTGCGGTTAGTGTCAAAGAAGACACGTTTTGGTATAAACTATGTGTAGCCTGTTTATATTTAGTATACAAAGTATTAGGCAGGTCTTAGGTATATTTTCGACTTTGAACACTTGAACCCTGACTGAAGCTTTAAATTCTCCTCCAGTTGGACTTAGTCTTAATTCATGTCAACTTTGCAACAAACTTTTTCAGAGGCAAGGATTGTTGTCACATTCATGATAAAACAAAAACGTTTGACATGAGAAATCAGGACCACTGGAAAATGGTATATACTTAAGAGCATAAGCAGATTATTTTCTGTAGGTAACAAGTGTGTAAAGGCAACTAAGGCAGCAAGCACCTGCAGAATAACTCAACCTCGCGTCTCTGATATCCACGTTTGGTCCCATGTGATGGTATCATCTTCATCTAATGCAATGAATACATTTATCAATATAACAGTCACGTAAAATTATTTTTCTTTCAGAAAGCAAGTAAATGCAGAATTCTAATGCTAAAATAATCTGTTATATACTTGCTCAATAAATTACTAAGAATGAGATTAGTTTGTTAGAAAACCCTTTTACAATTGTCATAAAATATGAATTTATCTTTTCTTGTTAGGTATTCTGATTTTGAGTATATTATCTTTGAAAAACATCCATTATTAATTGTATATAAGAATGATAATATGGTTTCATAAATAATAACTTAGACATCAGTTTTTAATAACTAATATCTTACACCACAATCCTGTCATGGGCATCAGGCTTATAGAGCACCAGAAGTGAGAAATTGAAGAAATATTAGAAATTGTTTTGATGACTTTAAATCTTCATTCAATTCAACATTTATCCAACAGAATAGAAGACAAACATATTGTGGGGTTTTAGCTAACCATATTTTAAAACATCAAGAGTAAATAACCAAAGTTTGTTTTGAGACTGTCCGAAATAGAATGCATATCTAAAATTAATTTATAAATCTTATTTATCATAATAATATAGACACTTTTTCTAATGTTGTTATCCATCATTCTTACAGCTTTCCATGTCTGGCAACAGCAGATAATTTGAATCAGACACCCCTAAAGCCCAATGGAAAGCCACCACCCCACACTTTCTGAAACAGTACAGATATAACTGCAGGCATCCCAAAGGAAGCAGTGATCCGTGCTTCTTGTCTAATTAAAATGCAGAGGTGATTGCTAAAGGCATGAGGAACTTCCTCTTCTTTTCCAAATAATTCTACAGAGTGTAGGAACTAAAAATGAATATTGGATAGTCTTTGTTTGGATAAAAAAACAAAATAACAAAATTCATCTTTATCAAGAATATTTTCCGAGAGGATTTAGAAGAAATTTAAAAAATTATTTTATTTATTTACATTCCAATCATTTTCTCCTCCCCTGGTACCCCCTTCCACAGCTCCTCATCCCATTCTTCCTCCCCCTTGCCTCCCAGGGGCGGCTACTCCCCTACTAGGCATCCCCTATCCCTGGGGCCTCCAGTCTCTAGAGGATTAGGCATATCTTCTCCCACTGAGGCTAGACCCTAGACTGGGCAGTCTGCTATATATGTACATGGAGGAGGTGGCTCAGAACAGCCCGTCTATACTGCCTGGTTTGTAGATGAGTCTCTGGGAGATCTCTGGGGTCAGGGTTAGTTGAAACTGCTGGTGTTCCTATGGGGTCACCCTCCCCTTCAGCTGTTTCAATCCTTCTCCTAATTCAGTCATAGGGGTATCTAACTTCAGTCCAATGGTTAGGTGTAAGTACCTGCATCTGTCTCAGTCAGCTGCGTTAGGGCCTCTCAGAGGACAGCCATGCTAGGCTCCTGTCTGTAAGTACATGAGTAATAGTGCCCCTTCATGAGATGGATCCCAAGTTGGACCAGTTACTAGACCACATTTCTTCCAGTATCTTCTCCATTTTTGACCCTGCAGTTCTTTTAGACAGGAACAATTCTGGGTCAGAAAATTTGACTGTCAGTTTGCAAACCTGTCTCTCCACTTGAGGCCCTATTTATCTACTGGAGGTGGACTCTTGGAGTTCCCTCTCTCCACTGTTAGGCATTTAGGCTAAGGTCACCCTCACTGAGTCCTGAGAGTCTCTCATCTCTTAGGTCTCCAGGACTTTCTAGAGGGTCCCCCACACACACCTGTGACTCCCAGAGGCTGCATATTTTTATTCATTCTTCTGGCCCTCTAGGCTTTTCTCCTGTCCCCCTCCTGGCCCTCATACCTGATCTTGTTCCCCCTTTGTCCTTTCCTCCCCTCTTCTGCTCATGTCCCTCCCTCCCTCTGCTTCTGGAGACTATTTTGTTCCCCCTTCCAAGCAGGATTGAAGCAATCTCACTTGAGCCTTCTTCTTAAATTTCTTACAGTCTGAGTTGTATCCCAGGTATTCTGTAATTTTTGGCTTATCAGTGAGTACATACTATGCATGTTTTTTGGGTCTGGGTTACTTCACTCATGATGATATTTTCTGCTTCCATTCATTTGCCTGCAAAATCCATGATGTCCTCATTTTTAATAGCTGAATAGTATTCCATTGTGTAAATGAACCACATTTTCTGTATCCATTCTTCTGTTTTGAGACATCTGTTTTTTTTTTTTTCCACACGCTATCTTTGTTGTAGCTTTATTACATCAAGAGTTTTTTAATGTTATATTTTACCGGAATAACTATGATAGGTGAATATCTTTTTATAATTAAGCTATCATTATAAACTTATAACTGTTTCCTGTTTCTGGCAAGCCATGGTTTTGGCATTCTTTGCTTTTAAGTTGCAATGAAACTCTGAAAAGAAGATAGGGAATATTGTCAAGCAGGATCTCCTCCTTACCCTATAAACCTCCCATTCCACACAAGGCTTAACTGGGAACTCAAGCCCTCAATACCCAGTTACTAGAGATTACTCAAGGTAGGCATTCAGACTTGGAAATCCATACCACAAGGAGACAAGCAAGAGAGTTCTGACCTTTGGATAGTAACTGTCAGTATAAAGATTGGCAAACTCTAAAGAAAACTAAGGATGGAATCTACATCCCTCAACACCAGCTCAGATGAAAACCAATGTCTCAAACTTCTTACAACTTAATATCCTCTTGAAAATTATAAATGCTTCCTCTGAAAGAAAAAAAATAAAGAAGAAATACTTTAGATGCATAAATCCAGAAAGAAAAGTATTGTGAAAAATCATGTCACATTGTGCTCTTTGAAGGTTCCTATTTCCAAGATAATGACCACAATGAGAATGTCCTGGAAGAACTTCCAAAAGAAAAGAATGGATGCAACTATGTCCAAAGAACTAAAAAAAGATATGGCACACAACAACAAAATGAAAACAAAGATATTGATGAAATGTGGACCTCAGTCTAAGCTATGAATCCACATGCATTATATGAATTGTCAAAGAAAAGCCAAATTTAAATAAGGCTGGAAATGAAAAATTCAATACTCCAAATAAATACCTTATCAGGAAACTTCACCAATAGGAAGGATACTATGAAAAACATAATGCTATGAATAGATAATTAAGTAAATGAGGTGAAGAATAAATTTAAAATTACAAATGAAACATGAAAGAGCTTTGACAAGTTGTGAAAACATCTAACCTTTAAGTTATGGGCACAGAAGAAGGTTAAGAATACCATAATGAATATTTTCAATAAAATAATGTGAGAAAAAGTTTTATACCTAGGAAGAGTGATGTGCGTTCAGGTACAAAAGCTCTATTTAGCACCAAGTAGGACAATACAAGGAAATTCTCATGAACTATTACCGTTAAAACACACACACACACACACACACACACACACACACACGCATGCACACACACAAAATAATAGCACAAAGAGCAGGAAATAAGTGAAACAAAGAGAAAGGTCAGGTCAGTTATAATGTTTAGACTCATCTGAATAATAGCTAGTTATTATATAGTATATTATTACTGTTATTATTATTATTATTATTATTATTATTATTATTATTATTATTTCACTCTACATCCTGAATGCATCCCCCTTCCTTCTCTCTTCCCAGTTCCACCCTTAATCCTTCCTAACACCGTTCTCTCTCCTTCTCCTCAAAAAATGGGAGCCCCTACTTGGGTACCACCCCACCTCATCCTGGGACATCTAGTGCTAGCAGGTCTAGACACATCCTTTCCTCTTGAGACCTAACCAGGAGTTCCTAGTAGTGGGGAAAGGGATCCAGTGACAAGAAACTGAGACCGAGATAGCCCTTGCTCCACTTTTTAGGGAACATACATGAACACCAAACTGCACATTTGCTGCAAATGTGTAGGGTGCCTATGTCCAGCTCCTGTATTCCTTAGTTAGCGGTCCAGGCTCTTGAGAGTCCCTATCATCCCAGCTTAGTTGATCCTTTGGGTCTTGTGTTTTTGGCACATCCAATTTGTTCACTCCTGTTGCTCCATTCTTCCAAAATACTTCCTGGGCTCTGATTTGGCTTTGGGTCTCTGTATCTGCCTCCATCCATTGCTGGATGAAGCCTCTCAGGAGACAGTTATGCTAGGTTCCTGTCTGCAAGCAAAGCAGAGTATTATTGATAGCATCAGGGATTGGCTCTCTCACCTTGGAAGGGTCTCAAGTTGGGGCAATCATTGGATGGTTGTTCCCCGAATCTCTGCTCCAGCTTTATCCCTGCACATCTTGTAGGCAAGTCAAATTTTGGGCTGAAGGTTTTGTGGGGAGATTGATATCCAGCTTCCTCCTCTGGAAGTCCAGCCTGGTGACAGGAGGTAGCCATTTCATTCTTTATATCTTCCTCTGGTAGGAATCTAAGCTAGGATCACCACTGTAGACTCTATGTATCCTCCCCCATCCCAGGCCTCCACTGTCCCAAGTATAACCCCACTCCCTCTCCCCTTCTCTCTATACCTGATTGCCATTCCTGTTCCCCTCCTTACCGCCTCTCTTACCCTCTTACCTTTTACCCTCTCTCCATCCACCTTAGATAATTAATTAGTTTTTATCTTCTGAGTATGATTCACAAGTCCTTCCTTGGGACCTCCTTCTAACCGAGTTTCTTTGGATCATGTAGCATGGTTACCCTGCATTTTAATGGCTAATGTCCAGTTGTAAGTGCATACATGCCATACATGTCTTTCTGGGTCTGTGTTATCTCACTTAAGAGGATATTCTCAAGTTCCATCTATTTCCATGCAAAATTTATAATTTCTTTATTTTTAATAGCTGAATAGTGATCCACTGTGTACATGTATCACATTTTAAAATTCATTCTTTATTTAAGGGCATCTAGTTGTTTCCAGTTTCTGAATATTACAAATAAAGCTGAAAGGAACATAGCTGTGCAAGTGTCCCTGTGGAATAGTTGGGTATCTTTAGGGTGTACACCCAGGAATGGCAAAGCTGAGTCTTGAGGGAGAGCTGTTCCATTACTAGAGGAACTTTCGGAGAAACTTCCAAATTGATTGTCAACGTGGTTATACAAGTTTGCACCCCCATCAGCCATTGGAAGAGTGTTCCTCATGTTCTGCATTCTCACCAGCATGTGCTATTATTTAAGCTTTGATCTTAGCCATTCTGACAGGTGTTAGAGGGACTTTCAGGCTCACTTGATTTATTTTTCCCCATATCATCCTTGAATAGTGATATTCTGACTTCTTCCTTTTCAATTTGTATCCCTTTGATTGCCATTAGATGTCTTATTACTCTACCTAGAATTTCAAGTACTATATTGAATGAATAGGGAAAGAGTGGGCAGCTTTGTCTTCCTCATTTTAGTGGAATTGCTTTAAGTTTATCTCCATTTAGATTGATGTTGGCTATTGGCTCTCTGTATATTGTCTTAATTATGCTTAGGTATGTGCCTTAAATCTCTGATCCCTCCAAGATTTTTAACATAATTTTGGATTTTGTCTAAAGCTTTTTCAACATGTAATGAGATGATTAGATTTTTTTTTTTAGTTTGTTCATATGATGGATTATGTTAGTGGATTTTTCTATATTGATCCATCACTGCATCCCTAGAATGAAGACAACTTGATCATGATGGATGATGTTTTTGATGTGCTCCAGGATTCGGTTTCTGAGTATTGAGTATTTTCACATCAATTTTCATAAGAAAAATTGGTCTGAGATTCTCTTTTTTTGTTGAGACTTTGAGGGTTTAGGTATCAGGGTGACTGTGACATCACTGAATGAGTCTGGCAGCATTCCTTTTGTTCCTATTTTGTGGGGTAGTTTGAGGAGTATTGATATGATCTCTTCTTTGAAAGTCTGGTAGAAGTGAGTACTGTAACTANCTCGCCCTAGGTTTTTTGTGGTTGGTAGCATTTNAATGGNCNNTTCTCTCTCCTTAGGGGTTATTGGCCTGTTTGAGTAGTTTACCTGATTTTGATTNAACTTTATTTTCTTGTATCAGACTAGAAAGTCATCCATTTCCTTAAGATTTTCCAATTTCTTGGAGTGTGGGCTTTTTAAATAAGACCTAATGATTCTTNGAATTTCCTCCTTGTCTTTTGTTGTCTCCTTTTTCATTTCTGACTTTATTTATTTGGATACTGTCTCTCTGTCTTTTAGTTATTTTGGCTAAAAGTTTGACTTTCTTGTTGATTTTCTCAAAGAACCAACTCTTGATTTTTAAATTTTTTGTATTGCTTTTTTATTTCCCATTGATTGATTTTAGCTCTGATTTTTATTATTTCCTGCCTTCTACTCATCTTTGATTCATTTGCTCCTTTTTTTTCCTAGATATTTCAGACATACTTTGAAATTGCTGGTATGAGAACTTTCTAATTTCGATATGAAGGTACTTAGTGTTATGAGCTTTCCTCTTAGCATTGCTTTCATTGTGTCCCATAAATTTGGATATCTTGTGCCTTCTTTTTCATTGAATTCTAGAAAGTCTTTCATTTCTTTTTTTTATTTCTTTCCTCACCCAGCAATCATTAAGTTGAGAGTTGTTGAATTTCCATGAGTATATAGACTTTCTGGTGTTTCTGNTGTTGTTCAACTCCAGGTTTAATCCATGAGGGATCTGATAAGATACAAGGTGTTATTCCATTTTTCTTGTATCTGNTGAGGTTTTCTTTGTGATCAACTATATGATCAATTTTTTTAGAAGGTTTCATGAGATGCTGAGAAGAAGATACATTCTTTTGTGTTTGGGTGATATGTTTTGTAGATGTCTNCTANGTCCATTTGATTTATAATGCCAGTTAGTTTCACTATTTCTCTATTTAGTTTTTATCTGGATGACCTGTTGATTGATAAGAGTAAGGTCCTAAATTCTCACACTATTAATGTGGGGGGTTTGTTGTACAATTTAAGCTTTTGCAATATTTCTTTTATAAATGCAGATGCCCTTGTATTTGGGGCATTTGTATTTTGTATTTGAACAAAATTGAGATATTATCTTGGTGTCCTTCATTGTTCCTTTGGCTTAATTTTTCTAGAAAGTCTATTTTATTAGATATTAGAATGGCTTGATTCTGCTGCTTNTTGGGTATGTTTGCTTAGAAAAATTTCTTCTAGCCCTTTGCTCTGAGGTAATGTCTGNCTTTATTGCTGAGGTGTATTTCTTGCAACAGAATGGTGAGTGCTGTTTTCACATNCATTCTTTTAGTTATCCCATGTCTTTTTATTAGGCAATTGAGTCCATTTTTGTTGTTGTTGTTTTTGTTGTTGTCGTTGTTGTTGTTGTTTTTGAGAGGTGTTAACGACCAGTGACTGTTAATTGTTGTTATTTTGATCTTGGTGGAATACAGAAGGCCACTTCATATTCATTAAATGGATAGTCCACAAAGAAGATGATATAATTNTAAACACATACACATCAAACACTGGTGTACCCAATTTCATTAAACAAATCCCACTAGATTTAAAACCACAGATTAATTNCTACACCATTTATTTCAATATCATAGTTTATTTCTTTCATACTTCATGGTCAATTTTGGAGAAAGTTCCATGATCTGCTGATAAGAAAGTCCGTTCTTCAGTGTTTTGGTTTTTTATAGATGACTGTTAGAGGTACTAGATGCATTATGTAATTTAGCATCAATATTTCTTTGTGTTTCTTGTCTGGATAATCTGACTGTAAGTAATCACANTAATAGAGATTATATAATGTATACCAACACCTGGGGACAAAAAGTATATATTATCAGATGGTAGGTCACTTACAAAATGAAAAACACAAACCAAACCAAAAAATCTTCATATAATGGGCTAAAAATTAAAACATATTAATACCTAAATATTTTGGACACAAAAAANGCATACCCTAGAACAAAATTTATAGCTCATCATAATGTGCCAACATAAGAAAGTTTAAGAGATATAAAATTATTAATTTAATAATGTACCTTCAGGCCTTGGAAAAGCAAAAAAAAAATACAAAAGTAGAAAAATAATAGATAACAACAAATGATCGAACTCTGAACAGAAATAAATAAAATAGAAACTGTGACAAAGAACAAATAATTCATAGAATCAATGAAACAAAATTTGATTATTTGAAACAATAAAATGAATGTCATACTCTAAGTCAATTTTTTTAAATTGAAGGAAGACATGATTTAACACAGTTATAAAGCATAAGGAGACTTTAAAACAGATACCCATGAAATTCAGGAAAAAAAAGAGAACTCTAAAAGAAACAGATGAATTTCTAGATAAATAATATATGACAAATTTAAAACAAGAAACAAAATATTTA
>NC_034593.1:54279573-54282468 GCF_900095145.1 Mus pahari
CTGGGATGTCCAAGGTACACGGTTTCACAGTCTTCCCAAGTTTTTCTCCTTTGCTTAAAGCCATGTTCAAGAAAAACACATTAGATTATATTTGCTACTCACAGAGTTGGAATGATGGCAATTTGACTTTCTCCTTACTGAGCAGGCCAGAGAGATTTCAGAACAAGTTAGAAAAAAAACTGTAACTCTGCAGTAGGTGCCACAATAGAAGGTGAGACACTTGACTAGGGCTTTGACAACATAAATGGAATAGCACAGAAATCTGAAGTAAAAAGAGCCCTCACCAAGAGTAACAGAGACATCACATGAGAGAAGAATTCCTAATAAGAGCTAAGGCTACTCTAGTGCTAACTTGATTTANTCTACTATTTTGTAATAAATTGATGTTACCACCAGTGAAAGCACCTTTCCATGGGTGGGTAGAAAGATTTATTGGATATATGAAACTGCCACATGGCTATCTCTCATGTGTAGAGAGAAAAACACACTGACAACTACCATGGCTAAGTCTTGGGGACAGAGAGAATAACTGAAAGGTGGGGAAATGCCTGCCGGTTATAAAGAAAGAAGATAGCTACAGCACGGAGGAAGCTTTGAACTGGAACACCCTGGAAGTTTACAGAGACTGGGGAAGAAGGTTTTTGAGCCAGAATCATCAGGGCCTTTTGATATGTCTTATAGGTATGAGCTAATGAGGGACACGATGTCCAGTTTGCCCCATAGATGAGGAAATAAGGAAGTGGCACTTCCTGGAAAACAGACACTCTTCCACAGGTTGCTGAAGAATGCTGAGTAAGCTTTTGTCTCTCCCGACTGAGCTGAGTTCAGACTATTGTGCTGGAAATTGTCAGTGGCACTGCCATTTTGGGGAGATTGGCAGTTAGGACCTGACGATCAGCAGGTCAGATGGGAAGGCAGTGATAAGACATGATATTGCATTCCACACACTCGGTTTAGACATAGGAGAGTAGAAAATATTTGGAGTATGGAGTATCATAACTTCAACTTATTATTTTTTTTTCTGGAACAGGGTGCCAACTATTCAAAGTAATGATTTGACTGATCACTAACGTGCTAAAGACCAAACCATCCAACTGTTTGAGATGCTGTCTTGACTACAATTTAATGTATACAAAGGTNCCACAATTTTGCTGCTGAGGGCAGTAGGGTATGGGAGTTCCTTTCTGCTGTTCTTTCTTAGATGCAGCAAAACCAGTCCCTGATGTGGACGTTGTACATCGTGGTGCGCACTAGGCTCCGCACCACGATGTACAACGTCCACAAGGTTTAAACCCTATTTGTTGGAGCTAGAGAAGAGGTTCAGTGGGTAGGTGCACTTTCTGCTCTATGAGATGATAAAAACTCAGTTTTCAACACCTATATTGGGATAGCTCACACGTGGTGCGCACTAGGCTCCGCACCACGATGTACAACGTCCACAAGCAGTTCTGCTCTATGAGATGATAAAAACTCAGTTTTCAACACCTATATTGGGATAGCTCACAGATAGGAGTAATTATACCTCTAGGGAACTGGGAACTTAACATTTTATTCTGGCTTTCATGGGCACACATACACACAGACACACAGGCATACACACACACACACACACACACACACACACACACACACACACACACATGTAAGTAAATAAATGAATACAACCAAACCAAAATAAGCAGTGTGATAAATTTAATGCTACCCTACCTCCCTTCACGAAGCTTAAAATTTCCTGCTTTTCTTTCTCTCCCACTTGTCTACCATACGCTTGCACATTGTGGTGGTTCCAGCTGCAGTTGGGCCACGTAGCTGGTGGCTCTTTGGTGACCTCCTCCCTTAGCACTGAGTGATGTGGTAGCAAGTAGACCTCTTGGTATCTACCACCTGTCCACGTGGCATGGCAGCAGGCAGGCCTCTGTGTGTCTACAGCACACACTTGCTGTGTGGCAGAAGGCAGGTCTCTGGGTGTGCTTCCCAGTCAGTGCAGTGTTGCATGGTGGTTTGTGGGTCTCTGGATTTCCCTTGGCTGTTAACTTTTAACCTCCACTCCTGTCTGNACAGCCCTGAGATACTATGATTACCTCCTTGTCCCTGACTTCAGCAAGCACCCAGTTGTCCCCAGCCCATNGCTAGTCAAGATGCTACATTTTCTAAAGAGGCAATCCTGCACTTTTAAGTATCCCAAGGAATTGAACAAATATCCAAAGCTTTCCCACACTATATATTTGGAGNAAAAAAACTAATTAATTAATTAATTAATAAGAAAAATTCAATGATGCACAGAAGTGTATACTAGAATATGAATAAGCATGCTAGATAAATAGACATTTCTTTGAGTTAATCTTAAAACAGAGCTGTCAGTGTTATTTTTAATGTTTTAAAAGTGTTTTATATTGTTACTTATGTGAATCAATGTCTGTATGACAAGGGTGAGCAGGAGCCTGTAGAAAGTAGAAGATGATATGGATCCTCTGGAACTGGAGCTACAGGTGGCACTAGGAACTAAATTGTGTACTTTGGAAAAGAAGGAAGTCTTCTTATATCTAGAGAAAGCCCAAGAAGGCTTTAACCATACATAAGAGCTACAGGCAACTGAGGGACACTGAAATAGGAGAAAGTCTTGCTTAAGGAAGTATACATTAATTGTCTACTTAATAGCAAATTGTTCAACTTCATACACATTTCCTCACATAACTCTCTAGACAAGTCTATAGTGATAGCTACCTCTAGCTTAATTTCACAGGAAGAAAACAAGAATTTGAGACATCAAATAATTAGAAGAAACCAGAAAAAANTCTCTCCATTTTATTTAGACTTGTTAAGAAATACTTTAAAATTAAAGAAAAAGGAGGTAACGTCTGAGGAACATTTCCCCGTGGACTGAGCACTCTGCTC
>NC_034593.1:54283573-54285161 GCF_900095145.1 Mus pahari
AGTGAGGTAACTCAATCACAAAAGAGCACACATGATATGCACTCACTGATAAGTGGATATTAGCCCAGAAGCTCGGAATACCCAAGTTACAATTCAGAAACCACATGAAACTCAAGAAGGAAGACTAAAGTGTGGATACCCCAATCCTTCTTAGAATGGGGAGCAAAACCCCCATGGAAGGAGTTACAGAAATACAGTTCCAAGCAGAGACTGAAGACATGACCTAGAAAGGATCTTATGTTATTCTGAAAATCATTAGACTTCTGAGAGTCAGCGGCTGTCCATCCATTGTCAGTCTGGATAAGACATAACACATGTCACACTCACTTCCTTCCAAGATCACAGCCTGACAGCTCCCGAGACCTTCTTTCACAGTCACCTTGTAAACACAATGGGCAGCCTGTCTGGGAAGGAAACCAATATGAACATATGCTGTGACACAGGCACACCATAGAGTGGAGATTCTGACAGCTCTCTCCCCCCAGGCATAGAATTTGACCAAAGCAAGCATTGCTCTTGAGTTTAGATGATGAGGATTTATCCCACCAGCAACATACTGCTTTCCCTCTAATATAGTCAAGAAAGAAAGAAGATACATAACGAGTAACTGCTCTAAATTCAACCCAAAATATATAAAAGAACTATGTGCAGTTACAAGTATTCCTGTCACAAAAAATCTATATTTCTATATATATACTTCCCTGAATAAAATTGGAGAAATGAGGTTCTTTATATTCTTTTAAAAATTTAGCTCTTGTATAAAACCAATTTGTACAAGTTCTGAATTTTAAAAAGCACCAGACTTTATCCCATGATGGAAATTTTCGTTCTAGAGTTTAACTAAAATTAGTTGTATTTTTAATAGAAGCATTAAATGTTGTGTGACCCCTCCCTGTATGTAGATTGCCATGTGATCTGGAGGGAGTGTCTGCTTGGAGCACTGAAAAATAAGGAAATAGAGGAAAGAACATTATTGGATAAAATTTGATGTTCTCAGACATATTTGATTATTAAAGATAGTTTTGAATTTTCTTCATTGATCCATAATTCTTACATAATATTCTGATGACCCCACAAAAATGGACCTTTTATATGAACTTTTAGAATCTAAGGTAATTAGGAAGCTATGCAACCTTATGGCTTTGGAAATAGAAGCAATGGGGTTACTGACCAATCTATCTAGATAGGCTACATCTGAGACTGTGATCTCAGGCTACCTGTAATCGAGTAATCCAAATAGTTTGAGCTTTTCTGCATTCAAAGTTGAAAAGACATACTCTAATTTCGCGCCAATTAAAAAGTCAATGGAGATGATTCTTTGTGAGAGTTTGACACTTTTCTTATAGACATGTTCTGAAATATGCTACCTGGAAATAAAGGAATGAGCAATAGTAGTCAGAATAAAATATGTTCAGTTTTGAACACAAATGTCAAAGATACACTTATCACAAGAACTTAACATTTCATAGAAGCTATAAAGTTATAATGCATATATTATATATGCTACAATGTATATATAAATTATATTTCATTTATATATAAAAGCTATTACATATATAGCTATTAGACACACACACACACACACACA
>NC_034593.1:54285190-54286298 GCF_900095145.1 Mus pahari
TTTTTTTCAGAATGTGCAAGTTTTATCATCATTATTATTAATTAAAATTAGCAGAAATGAGGACAGGTTCCCTTCTTCCCAAGGGAACCATTACAGCACTTTGACACATACAGAAGGAAAAACTCTTTGATACTTATACAGTCACATTTTAAAATTCTCCACAAAAATGAGCAAAGTACAATTTAGAATCAGACCACCATACATATGCTCATTAAGTAAAAGGAATATTGTGCTTGACATTCATTTAATGCCAGCCACATTTTCCCAAGTGAGAAAAGTAATTTTTGTTATTTATATTTTAAATAAGATAAAAGATATGATGAAAAATAAGAAAGATATTAACCAATTAAAATAAGCAATAGCTCTTACTGCATGGAAGATTGTAGATAAAAGTAAATCAAACACTTGTACTTTGGAACTCAAATCTAAGGAAATAATTCTATTAAGGTCACAAGTGAAGCCCCACATAGGTAAATTCATTGATCATGTTATCCTAATAGACAGGCAACAAATGCCATGTTAAAAATCTTAACATCTATTTCTCTAAATTCAATTATTGGTAGGCCAAAGAAGAAACTGAAATGATATATCACATTTTAGCTGCAGAAGAATTTTCCACATGTGGACGATAAGAGTATTTTTTAATAGAAATAACTCCATATATAGATAGAAACTCATGATTATTTTTATTGATTTTAGTTTTGTTTTATTGCTTCACATAAGGTTTGAAATAGTGAAATGGATTTAATTAAAGTTAGTGTTCTTAGCACTATGTAGTAACATCTGTTATTTAATAGTCTAATTTCCCAATGGAGTCCAATGAAAATGCAAGGACTGCATGACTTCTTTCAGTTGAACCACTGTAAAACAGCCATATTCTAGTCATCTACGATGTTATATTTAGATAAAACATTTTCTCTCACTCTTTACTGATATAAGATAGAAGTGCTTTGGTGGTCCAGGTGATTAGTTAATATACTAGCCAAACCCAGCTCTTTTGATTGAAGATGTTCTAAAGCTGACCCAGGCAATTTATGAAGTTTCTTTGTTATGTCTGCTTTCTTTTGGCTTTGCAAACCTATTCCCCTCTGTAGAGACAAGAGATCTA
>NC_034593.1:54287021-54288824 GCF_900095145.1 Mus pahari
GATATAGATATAGATATAGATATGTTTTTTCATGTAATGGAGAAAGCTACATTAAGAGGAATATTTCAATCCATTTAAACCATGTCACCTAATGGTTCTGATATCAAATGAGCAAAGTAAGTTAAAGCAAAAATTAGCCCTTTCTGAATTCTCATGCAAGGGAAATCATCATTATTTGGAACTTATTTATGAAATATCATGTTAAACTGAAGAAAATGGATAGCTCTGGTTAAACAGCAAACATTGGGGGGAAATGCACTGCTTGAAAAAGAAAACTCTGAAATGTAGAATAAAAGGCATGATACAGAGTGAGCATCCCTGTGTTTGATATTCAAAACAAGTAGTGGGCAAGAACTTCATGCTTGAATATTACAGGGTGCTGACCCTGTTGAAAAAATAGTAATCTGAAGATGTATAAGGATGTTCTCACTCCTTATAATGTCAAGATGCTACAGGCTTAAGAGACCAGTTATACTACATGCTGTGTGGCAACATACCCACCAACGAATTCCCTGAGCCACTGTAAGCATAGAACTCCTGCTACTAACTACCAACAAGATAAAGAAAAATCCCTAAGTGGATAGGGAAAGTAATGCTCAAAGGCAGAAAGTGGCCTAGGCAGGTGGAATAAAGAACCCACTTTCTGAGACTGAGCAGTGAGATATGAATTACTTTGGCCAGAATCATCACTCTACTAAATGATGATCTTTGGTACCCACCTAAAGCTATGCCCAGTGCTTCAAAAGAAACCCTGAAGATACAGACCTTCTCTAGACTCCACAGTGAACTTTCAAAGTCCTTTCATCATATAAAATTCCCAGAAAGAACTACGTGGTCTCAGATTTTACAAAAAGGCAAACATGATTCTCAACACACCACACCAATTTGGCAACCAATAACTAACGGAGGAAGCAGAGTTCACACAGCATCTCACCTCTGGTTTTGTGACCCTGTACTTTATTCACCTGTAAACTGAGTCCCAGTGACATCATAAAAGTTTCTAAGCCATCCTTGTGGGTTTTGCTTACTATGAGGGAATTATTCCTTGGTTGCTACCACATCAGTCTTCCACCCCATGATAAAGATTGTTAGAGCCGCATGAGCCTTGCCCATGTGGTTCCCAGATCATATTCCCCCATATTAGTGATTTTGATTATATTTAGGGTCCCTAACCTAGCCCAACAATGTATGTCTTTTACTGAAGTAGAGAAGTTTTATCTCTGAAACAAGTATATTTAACTTTAACTCATTTTAGAAGACATACTCTGTTTTTAGCTTTAGAGTTAAGAAGGCAAATAAATAGTACATCCAAGTCTTATTTATTTTTGCCTTGATTTTGCATTTTAAATTTGATCCCTAATGGAAAACTGTGGCATCTAGCAGAGACTGATAACTTACTGAATCACCAAGAACACTTATCCTCAGAGAAGCATATGGCAATCTGCAATACCAAATAAGGATGAATCTGATGATTATTCAGGAGATAAAGCTTGCTGTGCAAGCATGAGGACCCGAGTTTTGACCCACAACACNNATGTCANAGTGCAGTGAAGCAGGAGGCATCGACAGTCTCAGTGCCGGGATGGGATAGAAAAGACACATAGGTCCCAGGATTTCAGCCAGCGAGGTTAACTAAAACAAGCACTAGGTTCCATGAAGGACTTGTCTTAAAAAGCCAGACCTCATTCCTAACCCAGCAGCTAGCTCTTAATTGGTAACTGCTCAAAATATTAGTTTTCTCTCACAATCTTTCTAGGTATACAACTCAGTCTTAATGGCAGGCCCTATAGGTAGCAGTGAATG
>NC_034593.1:54289579-54311811 GCF_900095145.1 Mus pahari
GGTATAGGGAACTTTTGGGATAACATTTGAAATGTATGTAAAGAAAATAATAATAATAAAAAAATGAAAAAAAAATAAATGAAAGGATGGTCTATCCAGGGACTACACCATCTGGCGATCCATCCCATCATCAGCCACCAAACCCTGATACTAATGTACATGCCAGCAAGTTTCTACTGAAGGGACCCTGATATAGCCGTCTATTTTGAGACTATGCCAGTGCCTGGCAAACACAAAAATGGACGCTCACAGTCAGCTATGGATGGAGCATAGGGCCCCCAAAGGAGGAGCTATAGAAAGCACCCAATAGCTGAAGGGGGATGCAACCCTGTAGGAGGAACATCAATACGAACTAACCAGCACCCCTAGAGCTTGTGTCTCTAGCTGCATATATAGCAGAAGATGGCCTAATTGGCCTTCATTGGGAAGAGAGGCCCCTTGGTCTTGTAAACTTTATATGACCCTGCACAGGGGAAGGCCAGGGCCAAGAAGTGGGTAGTTAGGGGAGCAGGGGCAGGGGGAGGGTATGGGAACTTTTCCGGATAGCATTTGAAATGTAAATAAAGAAAATATCAAATAAAAAAAAAAAGAAAAAAGATTAACTGTCAAATTCACTTCAAATATTTAAATGGATAACGCAAAACTCACTAGTGACAATATAGCCTGTGTAGAGCAAACATCTCAATAGGAACACAGGTGTGTAGTGACCCTGAGTGTACAAGATAACATGAAAGACTAACAACTTATTAGGAGAAACGGGAGAGCTAGTCTGAAAACAGCTTTAGTTTGTGAATACTTGGTTTCTAAAGGAGAAGATAAAATTAATTGGCTGCAATTATAATTCTTCTGGTGGCACAATGCTATTCAAAATTACTTGCTAGATGACACAGTAAGTCATAGTAATTTTTTCATGATTTTAGGGGCATATATCCAAACCTAAAATTACTAGAAACAAATTACCCTATTTCAAAAACTGATAGTGAGTGCATTGTCATTGTTATTTCAAGATCATTATACATGGATAGAAAAACAAAAGAAATAAGTTTTAAAACTGAGATTTTTTTTTATTGTAAGCAACAGAAAATAAAGTGGAGATTTCATATAAACCACTGAACTGTCATGATTTTTATTTTAAAATAACTGTAACGCATTTTACGCTGAAAATATGTAATTCTGATCTCACTCATGGAAAAGTTGTGCAAACAATGAATAAGCTGATAGCAACACATAGATTTAGGCCAAAGGCTGAGTTTTTTTAAAAAAAATAAATTAAATAGAAAACATTGGATGAAAATAGTTTAAATCCAGAACTTGGAAGAGGAAATAAAGCAACCCTAGGGTTCTTGTCATAACAGTTATTGAAGAAGCCATGGAAGATGATTATGGTTATGTGCAATGAAGAACTAATTTTCTTTTCCTTATCTTTCAAGATGGGCTGATTTGAGAATAAAAATGAACAAGTGTAAAAAGTAAAGTATGAAACAAGGATCTACTGTGTAAACTTTGAAGGATAATAGCAAATAATAGACCTTTTAGAGAAATTTTGAATGAAGGGAAACAAACAAAGACTTCAATTTTATTTCTAGCATATCTGTGGTGTGCAAGTGCAGTGCTTGCTGCTCAGAAGAGCAAGGCAGTGTACTCATCTGGGACTAAGATTTCAAGACCAGCCTGGGCAGCAGCAGAGAGAGACCCAAGTCAAAAACACTTAAGCATCAAATTCCTTTTATTGTACAAACTCTTCTGGAGAACAACCAAATAATTGAATCATACTCTGTTTAGGGAAATATTTTATTGAAGAAAGAGAGAGAGAGAGAGAGAGAGAGAGAGAGAGAGAGAGAGAGAGAGAGAGAGAACAATAGAATCAGGACGATATTTATTTATTTATTTATTTATGTAAATGAATCATATACTTCCTAGGAATGGTCATGTCTGGGTTTGGTTTTTTAAAGCATAGAAGCTATGTATTTCTTATATATATATAAAAAAAAGTTGCTAAAATATGTTTTTCCTTCCTAAAATCAAATTCTAATTTTATGCTATCTGTATATAAATGGAATTTATAGATAATCCAAAGAAGAGGTAGTGGTACTCAGTAGAATCAGAATGAGAATCAAGGCAAATACTTCATCAACACATAATTACATAGAATAAAAGTAAAAGTGTTTGCTGATGGTTGAGAAGGAGAAGGGGATCAAGTCTGCACTGAGATTCCAGAAACATATAGTTTCTTGCACTTATGGAATATATTATTATCCTAATTAAAAACTAAAGCAAAGAAAAGCAATTTAGAGTAACATATAATGTACAAATGGTCTATAATACTTGATGATACCACAGGTTAATTTTATATGCCATGTTTACAAATGTGTATAAAATTACAAAAGTTAGTAACTTTATACACATCTACACTAAAGTAGTTTTCTACAAATCCATAAATATCTCCAAATCTTTATAATCTTTTAGAGAGTAAGATAACATTTGCCTTTATAAAAAAAAGTAAATCCATTAAGCAAGTAACTTTTTGTATTTTCTTAGGAGACATCGCTGTGAGAATAATGTGATGAAATGATTCCGAATATCCACTAGAGATATCTACCAACAAAAACTGCTAAAGAATATTCTATATCGAATGAGAAAGCCTTACATTAACCTAATGCAATATTTACAGTAAAATTGTACAAGAATTAATACACCATATACAAGTATTGTTCAGAAACATATTATTAAGAAAAATGTCATCAAAATGAAACGTACACATATACAAACATATTTACTTAGACATAATGTAGGGAAAAGTACTAAAAAATAATAGAAAAGCAATAAAATCATCAACCAAAAAGACTAAGTAGAGTATTTCTGAAGAATGAACTTGGTGTTTATGAAAATGCTAGGACACAATAGAATGATGCCTTTAAAATACTCAGATTAAAACAAGTCCCCACACTGAACTGTTTCTGAGAGGAAAATTTTCCTTTTAAGGCAAGCTAAGAATTACTTATAAATATATGCAATATCATTCAGAGAAGTTGTGAAATTCACAGAAAATACGCCCCAAAAAGAAAGAAAAACCCAAGAACAATGAAAAACAAAATGACAGAAACTTGTAAGATGTAAATGTACTCACCTATTGGGTGCTTTCAGAGATAAAAATCTTGCAAGTAGGACTCTTTATAGATGCCACATTCTATTATGTATATATACCACCTTTTCCTTATACATTCATCTGTTGAAAGACATTCATGTTTACAGAGTCTGCCATGGCCATGGTAGGAATGGAATGACATGGTTCCCACCCATGGGACAGAGTCAACAGGGCTTGGAACTGTACAATTGTCTAGGGCATAAGTCTTCTTTGTATAATGTGCATATTTTCACTTTTCTTCGATGAAAGTCCTCCTGTTCATGTTAATGACTCCTTGATAAGTGGAAACAATACAAGTCCAGGAGTTGAGAGTGTGGTTGTCTTTATGGTAAATACTGGCACCTTCAGAACAGCCTTTAAGCCTTTGGCAAAGAACTCTTAAAAGCATGATTTCAAAAATATAGAATTTCTCAACTCTGCAAAAATATAAGGATGCAATGTGAATTGTATAAGGTGTTTCATTGATCCTGAGGAACAGAGGCCACTACACTATGAGCCAGTTTGTCAGAAAGACATAAAGACAGGCAGATATATATGCAGGCAGATTCCTGAGTTCAAGGTCAACCTGGGACAGAGCTAATTTAGGTCCAGGCATGATCAGAATGGTGATCCCAGGGTAGGGTCCCACCCAGCTATCTTACTGTGCTTATACTTGCTGTCTCTTCCAAAGAGTCAAAGGGCCAAAGGGTTAAGGCCATGGAATGCTAATTTGTGAGATAGTCAAAAGGGAACCTGGAACAAATAATTGAATTGATTTGTAAACAAAACAAAAAAACAAAAAACAAAAACATAACAAAAAACAAAACTTGGATCTTGTTCTCCATGAGATGTGCTAGCAGTGAAAGGTAGCAGTTCTTTAGAGTTTTTCTCTAGCAAGACCTGAGCTGTCTGGAGATCTCTGGAGAGCAAAAACAGTTCTTCAAGACTTTTTTCTAACAGGGTTTCTGATTTTAGTCAGAAAATCAATGGAGACCAAACACAGCTTTTTTAGAATTTTTCATAGCTCTTTTAGGTTTTTGTTTTTTGGTTTTTTTCTAACAGGATTTCTGTCCTTGGTCTGAAATTCCAAGAATTACTTAGAGAGCTGGCATGGTTCTTTTAATATGCTTTCTAGCAGCTAACCAGAGAAAGCACTCTGAAGAGTGAACACAGCTCTTTTAGAATGCTTTCTGACTTTCAGAATTTAATTGGAAAACCCAAGATTTACATTTAGAATTTTTCTAACAGTGTTTCTGACACATGAGCTATCCAGAGAGCATCTAGAATTTTTACTAGCTGAGAGAACTGTCTTCAGCAGATAACTAGCTGTCTCAACCAGGTATTTTTAGGATAGCAGTAAATAAATAAATAAATAAATAAATAAATAAATAAATAAATAAATAAGAAAAAGGAAAAAAGCTGTCTAGAGCACAGCGGAGCACAGAGAGCAGTCTGAAGAGCTGTCTAGAGCAGAGAACAGAGCCTAGAGCTATCTAGGAGCCATCATGAGCAGAACACAGGTCTCCAGCTTGTGATCCACTATGTGACATTGAGTCATTTGCTTTCGCTGCTTTCAAACACTCCTTCTCTCAGACCGCCCTCTCCAAGCTGAAGCTGGTCCTTGGCATATGTGGCTGGCTGTTGTAAATAAGGCAGCAGTGAACATTAGTGAGGAAGTATCTGGGCAATGATCATTGCTGCGCAAGCATCTGTGGAATAGGATGCCAAGCCTTTTGGGCATATGTCAAGAAGATATATGGCAAGTCATGTGGTAGATTTACCTTTAGTTTATTGAAAAGCTGGTCTACTGATTTCAAGTGTGGGTGCAGTAATTTTTATGACAGCCAGCAGTATATGAGAGGTCCCCTGTACTGGCTGGTTTTGTGTCAAATTAACACAGGCTGGAGTTATCACAGAGAAAGGAGCTTAAGTTGGGGAAATGCCTCCATGAGATCTAGCTGTAAGGCATTTTCTCAATTAGTGATCAAGAAGGGAGGGTCCACTGTGGGTGGTGCCATCACTGGGCTGGTAGTCTTGGGTTCTATAAGAAAGCAAGCTGAGCAAGCCAGGGGAAGCAAGCCTGTAAGAAACATCCCTCCATGGCCTCTGCATCAACTCTTGGTTCCTGACCTGCTTGAGTTCCAGTCCTGACTCCCTCTGGTGATGAACAGCAATATGGAAATGTATTCTGAATAAATCCTTTGCTCCCCAACTTGCTTCTTGGTTATGATGTTTGTTCAGGAATAGAAACCCTGACTAAGACATATTTCCCACATCTTCATCCTCATTTGTTGTCAGTTTTGAAAGATCAACAAAACTGACCTTTCTCTTTCTGACTGCGATGAGATCAAATCTCAGAGTTATTTTAATTTTTATTTCCCTAATAACTAAGAATGATGCACCTAAGAAAGACCTTGAAATGGTATTTCTATTTTTCTACGGAGAACTTTCTGTTTAGTTCTATGCTCCATTTTGTAATTGGATCACTTATTTCTCTATATGAGTGTTTTTGTGTGTATTTTGAAAGTTAATCCTCTTTACGATGTAGAGATGTCAAACATTATATTCTGTTCCCTGTGTGCTTCTTCTTTGCTTTATTAATTTTGTTTATTGGTACAGAAACTTTTTAGTTTTATGAAACTCCACCTGTAAATTGTTGGCTCCAATTCTTAGGCAAATGGAGTCCTATCAGAATATCCTTTCCTAAACTTTTATCTTACAGGATACTGTCTTTGTTTTTCTCTAGCAGTTTAAGTTTTTCATTTTCAGTTTTTATCTACTTAGATCAAATTTTGTGCAGGGTAATATATGGTTTTATTTTCATTCTTTTGTGTATAGTCATCAGTTTTTGCATATCCATTTGTTGAAGATGTTGTCTTTTCTCTAGTGATTGTTTTTGCCTCTTTGTCAAATATCAGATGGCTATATTTACATGTACTTACTTTGGGGTCTTTCCTTTTCTTTGATTATTCTTTATACTGTTTTTGTGACAGTTCCACATGGTTTTTATTGCTTCACAATATTACTATATCTTGAAGTTTAGACTAGCAATATCTCTAGTATTATTTTGGCTTTGCTCATAATTGTTTGGGTTATGTGGTGTATTTTTGGTTCTCATATGAACTTTTTGAATTTTTTTCTATTTCTGTCAAGAAAATTTTGGAGATTTGGATGGATCCATTGCTTATCCTCAAATTTAAAAAGCACATCTTATAAAATCATTTGTAATTTGTTAAGAAAGGGGCATTCTTTAAGAGAAATAACTAAAGCAGCTATATAGTATTACATATGTTTATTTTTGCTTAATCTTTTCATTAACATAATAGGGGAAAGCCCCCCCAATCCCAAAAATATGGTTTCAGAGAAAGGTGTGACAATTCCAGTAGATGTGCTGATATGAGCAAGAGAAATTTAGCCTGTTTCACCCCTAAATGAAGAGCTACAGATATGGCTGTTGACAGGAAAGAAGCTGGTTGCCTCCCAATGGAAGTAATAAGCCCAACCTATGAGGGTCACGCTCCCACTGAGGTGGTCCCTTCCCAGGTGGCCAGCCCTGCAAACATGTACATATGAGCAATGCTAAATGAACTATATAGGTTACATATACATGTGTGCGTATAGAGCTCTATACACATCGAATTTAGGAAAATAGGGAGCACAGCGGAATTGGATAGAGATGGATACAAGTGGTAAAGATGCATTGCTCTTTGATGAAATTATCAAATACAGTTTTTAAATGCTTACTCTTTTGTTCTGGTTATAAATCATATTCTTTAAAAATGGAGGTTGTAATACAGAGCAAAGGAATCATGTGAATATCCAGTGTAGGGACATGTAAATCAGACTCTTTTTTTTTTTTTTAAACTCCAGATTTTATTCCCCTCCTGTTCCACCCTCCAACTATTCCACATCCCATACTTCCTCCCATACTTTGTCTCCACAAGTATTCCCTATCCTCCACCCCCAACCCCACCATACCTCTAAACTCCCTGAGGCCTCCAGTGTCTTGAGTGTTAGGTGTATCTTCTCTGACTAAATCTAGACCTGGCAGTCCTCTGCTCTGTATGTGTTGGGGGCCTCATATCAGCTGGTGTATGCTGCCTGGTTGGTGTTCCAGTATCTAAGATATATCCAGGGTTCAGGTTAATTGAGACTGCTGGTCCTCTTACAGGGTCACCCTCCGCCTCACTTTCTTCCAGATTTCCCCTAATTCAACGACAGGGATCAGCTGCTTCTGTCCATTGGTTGGGTGCAAACATCTGCATTAGGCTTCTTAAGAAGTCTGAGCCCATATATTGGGATTATATAATCTTTTTCCTCGGTATTTCCCTTTCTAAAATCAGACAGTTGAATTCAAATCATGCACTCCCCCTTCAGGTCACGAACTTTGATTCACTGTGATTTATGTGGCATAGTCAGAGTCTGCCTTACCTGAATGGAACTCCACAAAGAAGATGGGTATGTCTCAAGCTACAGAGCCAGTAGGAGGCTGCATGCCCCTGTTGATGTTGATAGACTCTCCACTTGTTCTATGTAAAAGCAAGTAAAATCCTTCATTGATAGAATTCATTCAAGAAACTGTCCACAAAAATTATCACGGGCATGTTTTAAATTCAGCGGGAAACTGAGAGGTTAAGAGACAGGCAGTCTAGAAACAACCTCTGTTGTGTCGGGTAGGGTTCCAAAAGCCTGAAAGTGAGAAAAATTGCATTGACAGAGACTTCAATAATGAAAGATAGAATGAACTGTCATATTAAAAATAATTAGACAACAAAAAAAAAAAGCCTGTCAATTCAGATGGCTATGTACCCTACATCCTGGAACCTTTCAAAATTGAGAGGAAAAAAGAAATCATCATCACTGAGAAATGGGGATTACAGTTAATAATACTTTTAGAAAGAAACTGTCCATGTAGAAATAAAGAGCAGAAAAAATCACTGTAGCCTATTAAGAAAAAATTACATTTGAAAGGCGAGAATACTGAATATATCAATGTACCATTTAAGAGATGCTAAAAAGATACAGGACCTAATTTCCGAGAGAGAAAAAGATTGAAAAGAACATTAGTAAACTTCTGTGGGCCCTGGATTTGTTTGCTGCCTGAATGTAAAGATGTTTTCATAACGAACACACTCATCGAACCCATTAAGCTACACTATTTAATGGGCTTAGATTAGTGGAAAGATGTTTAGAGAAAAGTAAAAAAGAAAAAAATTGGTAAAAAGAAGTTGAGTCAAGCAAATTTTGAGAACAGCAAAGAAAATGCTGCTTTTGGCCCTGTTATATCAAACAAAATAGACTCTAAGGCGACAGTTATTGTAAGTGATTTAATACAGCTATGATAAGGTAAGAGAATCCAGAATCTCAATTTGTCTTCAGACAATACATTGTGGAAGACTTCAGATATTAAATCGTATAGTCAGATACTTCATAAATATACAGGTATATTGACAAATCTCCAACTACAGTGACTCTTTCAAGATGGAACTCTTAGTAATTGATATTTAAGGAGACAGAAAGTTATTGAATAATACATCAAATAATTTGATTGCAATTGTCGTGTAAGTACAAGTGACAACTCCACTAACATATCACCACACTTCAAGAGATGCTATTGTCAAAAAAGACAACAGGAGCTGGGAAGGTGTGGAGGAAAGAGGATCCCCTTATACGTTTGATGTGAATACAGGTTAGTACAGCCAGTTCAGAGGTTTCTCAAAAAATTTCAAAAAACAAAACAAAGCAAACAAAAACCAAAAGACAAAAAACATGAATTCCATAGCATTCAGCATCTCCACTACTAGGTGCTAGTATATATCTAAAGGAAATGAGAGTGATCAAACCCATCAAAAAAAGACAAGAGAACCGTCATATTTTTATAGAACTATTTCAAACAGTCAAGAAATGGAAACATCCAGGATGTCCCTAAATGAAAAGTAAATGAAGTACATGCAGTGTCTGTACAAGGTGGCCATAAAAAAGAGCGAAATTCTACCGTTTACTAAAACCTGGTTGTAAATGCTGTTCATCCTGTTAAGGAAAATAAGTCAAATAGTGAAGGACAAATACCACATGATTTTATTTGTAGGTAGAAAATGTTGAAACAGTTAACAGTAGCTAAGAAAAGTAATGGTTAGAGAACAATGACGAAAGGGTCAATGGGTATATGTTTCTTTTAGAAACAGAAAATTCTGGGTGTCATAGCTTAGTCGTTGGGCCTTGCAGGTATATTTAAGCTTTGATATGGCTATATGACATTGGCATCTTCCAACTTATACTTAATACATGCACACTATAGTTATAGAAATTAGTCACAAATAATCTACTAAAATTTTAAGTAAATTTTTTTAATGTTGTTCAGTTGTTTTCAAAGACATCCTTGACCTTATAAGACATATCAGTCTCAGTTTGGAAATACCTTCTAAAGACTAATTATGTCCTGGTCATTTGAAAAGGTAAAACAATAAATATTTAGAAAAATTCTACCACACAGATGTGATGTTTGCAAAAACCAAAGTGTTTAACCTGGTCTGTGTTAGTGGCTATTTTATAAATGGTTGTTGCAGTTTTCCCCTAAAACCACCTAGCCCCCAAGTATTTGAGACTGGAGTATTATACTTATTTAAGGGTACAACTGGACAGTATTATTCTATTTTAGTCCTCTAAGTTAATCTGGTTACCTTCCAGTCAATATGCCAGTGATAGCTGCATTTTAGTACTGACCTGACCCTCTGGTCTCCAGGTAATTTCTCATGGTATCTCCTAAATGATATACTCATGGTAAATCCCCCCTTCCTCTCTCCTTTCCCTTTCCCTGTCTGGGAGGAAGTACAATCCTAATTTCTCCCCTGCTCAGTCCCTGCCTGATCAGCTTTTATTGACAAATTAGAGGATAAGTGGGGAGCAATGTTTACACAACATTGAGGCAGGAGCTATTTAGAAAAAGGATTGCAACCAGGTATGGAGGCACAGAAATCATCATTGGAATAACACAAGGATAACATTTATACACAATAACAGAGCACAACAACATTATGCCTACAGGTATGAACACTGCACAATATATGCCTGCTTTGGATCATCAAATGGCACCTCATTTAATATGTAAAGTAATAAATAATGTAAAAGTTGTGTATATAAGTTTTCAAAATATATTTAATTTAAAATATTAAAGTAGACATATTGAGCAAAGTAGAAATCCTGCCTCCTCCTACCCCACAAATCACAGCTTGTTATTCTTAAACACGACAAGTATGAGCCATATCTCAATTCATGTGTAGTCTGCTAATTTCCACTGTGTTTCTACAGCATGAAAGGCCGTGCATATACTGAAACAAAGAACTGTCCTATAAGAGAAATATAAGAAGCATCTATAAGGTGTGGCTTAACAACAGCTTGACAAGCATAGCATCACACGGTTTCATCATTTCCAAGAACCTTAATATACAAGTCTTGTCTGAACACTCAAAATGGAAGTATGTTTTCATCTGCTGTTTTTTTCATGGTATATATCCATTCTTAAGATCGTACTCACTGTTTCTTTTCCACAAACTGTTTACTCCTAGAAAGCACTGAAGAATATTTTAGATTGAAGAGATGAATGAGATACTGCATGTCCACATCATCTATCATCAGATTTTCATTTTGCATCTTACTTTTTTTTCAATGATTTGGAGTAATAGTTGATATTTTCAAGTTATATTATATACTTGCTAGCTTTCTTTTTCTTTTTGTACTTCTGAATGTTGAACCCAGAGCTTTATACACAGTAGACAAGTGTTCTATCACTAAGCTACAGTCCTGTTATAATTTTCAAATGTTGTGTTGATAGTATGGATATACAAGACAACGTATTCTCTTCAAAGTTATACAGAATGAAAACTAGACTTCTGTAAAGGGTAAGATAAAATATGTGGGGATGTTTTGGTCATATATAGTAGAAATTTAGGAAATGCATGTTTTATGTACCTACAAAAATCTGGGCACTTAGTTATAACTATATATCTAGGGCTATATATCTGTTTAGACAAGACATAGATACAAAAATCATTTCTATTTAAACTTTTGTTTTTGTTAAAATGTACTTTTTTTTGAGAAATGCAGACCCAATATTTTACGAGAAAACCTATTCTACAGTTTTTCCTGTGCATGATGTTCATTACCTGGGTTGCCCATCTTTACTTGAATTCCTCAAGGAAAGAATCTGAGGTGGCCCAAATCCAAATATCATCTCTGACATATTTGAAAATTCTTTGTTGTGTATCTTTTTCCCATGAAAATATTAATTGAGTTATAAGCAACTTTATCAGACTTCTCTAGTTCTTAAAGTGAGATGACCCTGACTTATCAATCAACTATTAGTATATTTGTAATTTCATCAGCAGATTGGGTGGAAAAATCTCAAAGGCTTCATGAGGGTAGTTGGTTTTCCTCTCAACATTTTATCTTTTTCAAATCCAGTGCAAGTGGAGAAAATCACTATTTATTCAGAGCTGATTTACAATTAAGACAGACTATCTTACATTAATAACACTTAAGCTCTAAATCATGGTGGTTTCTCCATTTTCAGCTTAGTTCTAGACAATACTGTTCCTATGAAGCACTTCCAGATGGACTGAAATGCTTTAAGTGTATTTGTCATCTCATTTCAGCAAGTACAGACTTTAGCTGACTGCCAGTGTGTGATAATTCTTTGATCGCTAAGACTCTTAATGGGTTGAGTTTTATAACCTTAAAAGACCATTTTCTATATGAGTGTTAACTGAAAGTTTCTCTGGATTCTGTGAGTCATCTTGTATATTTTCCATCCTAGATATAGCACAAGTGGCTAAAATTTGGTCTCCTTGTGTATTTTTTTCTTTCTTTGCTTTCTTTGTATTTGTGTTATAGAAATGGGCATTATAACACCAAGCATTATAAACATATTTTTCATTTTTTTATCTTTTATTTTATAACAAACAACTTACTAGGTTTCAATAGAATGCAGACAGTGCAAATGAAATTGCGATGAGTATTGTGTAAATGGAGCTACCTTTCTATGACACTCCTATCTCAGCTTCAGGGTTATTTGAGTCACCATCAGTGGAATCATTGCTATCCTCATAACTATGAGTCCAAGAGGCTCCTTTGCCAGTGTGCAGCAGGAGTATTCAGTGGGATGTGACAGACTGCCTCATGTGGATGAGCAGACTCCAGGAGAGAGGAAAGAGCCTAGTTATATGATGATGATTCCCATCACCTAGGATAACAGATGCAGAAACCTTAGTGTGAGTTTTTCCACCCTCCCTCCATTCCAAAATGTGTTTCATTAATCACCCAGCATACTGCCTGATTTCAAATTCTTTTGCCTTCATTTTGACAAGAATATGAGCCTGAGCATAAGGCCATGGTAGAAATAGCTTGACAGAAGTGAGTTAACAAAGAACTTCCAAGGCTATTTGTGTAGCTCCAGATTGTTTTAATTGCAATAATAATTTTATTTTTTCTACAACGACAAACAGGCTTTATTAATTATAGTGACCTTGGCAACCACATCCATGAGTTATATTTTCCTCTGCCTTATGAAAATGTGGTCCTTATTTTATTCAATGTGCTTTGTGCATTGTTTCTTTGCTGGCCATTTACAAGCCTTTAATCATGAGGCTAGAATTCTGACTTTCTTTCTTGAAGAATTTAATGGTCCAATGCCAGATTCTCCTCTTCTGTCTACTGGGAGTTTTTTTTTAAGCTAAAAGAGTCATTCTCTCTGAAATATGGGGCATTCCATCCTAATGGAGGAGTTGGCGTGTGCTAATTCAATCAATTTTCTGGCATTTGGACCCAAGTATTCTTCAAAAAATCTCTACAATGCTCTTGCACCAGCTTGCTACATCCATATCCTCAAACTTTTATGCATAGACCTTATTATTCTTGATAACATCTTGTCTTTTCTTTCCATACTTTGTACCAGTTAGCTCATATTTACTTAGTTCTAGGTGAGAGTCATGGAGACCTGATTGATCATCTGGCAAAATCTGAGAATACAATGGTAAGTAAGGATGGAAAGACATGTCAGACCTGACCTGTGTGTTAAGGATTGTGAGTTTCAGGCTTGTTATGTACTATTTGGACTTCAAGGGGGTAGACTCCAGTGAAGTTCTATGAGGCCCAAGGTTTTTATTACTGATTATGTCAAGTACAGTACAGATGCATTAACATAAAGCCACAGCAGAAGCGTATGGCCTAAATTGCTCATTCTTAATAATCATACCATGTATGAGAAGGTATATCAAAGAACTGCCCTAAGCAGGGGAAAATGTGTTCCTGGTTAGAAGTGTATTTTATATTTCAGTAGTCAGGCAAAAGTATGTGCCCCAGCTCTGTTGCTTTAGTAAATTGAAAAAAGAAAAATCTGAGCTGAGAAGTTGTAAATAAGGGGAAGAACTATATTATAAAGCAAGAAACAGCAAAATTAATGAGTCATAGAACACAGTAGGGAAGAAACAATATAATGATATCTACAATGGATATTGAAAACTCCCTAGCAGGAAGTATTAAGCTAATGAACACAGTCAAAGGAAGAAGGTAGATTCTGTACTTAGTGTATTGTGCTTTGAACAGTGACAGTACTAGCAAATGTATCTCATCCCTAATCAGATATTTCGCTCATAATTCTGTCATAATTTTCCATAAATAGATGCCTTATTTTCATTTCATTTTAAATTTCTTAAATTATTTAATATGATTAACATTTTGATAAATTCACTTAAAAAGAGTAACGGTTTTTTTTTTATAATTTTTCATTTATGTAAACTTTTTAACTGTGACTTTTGAAATCAATACTATATTTTTATGTCTGTGACAATCAAATTAGCATTTAAAATGAGTTTATCTTGGTTAGCTCTTGGTTAACACTTGTAAAAGCTTCATATTTGTCTAACAATATCCTAATCTAATTATCCATTTATTTATTTATTTATTTATTTATTTATTTATTTATTTATTTATTTATTTATTTTACTAATAATCACAACTGGTTGAAAGAAATGCGTCAAACTCTCAAGTCCTCATTATTAGTAAGTTATGGACATAAGATCCAAGTTCAGACTACACTAAACAAGTTTTTCTTGTCTATCTCAGAAGATAATTTCTTGACATGAGAAGTTCTTCTAAAAGTGTTGAAGCTGGGATGAATAGAAATTTTTGGACCTACATATTTTCACACTTAACTATATTACCCTAGTTTTGCTTCAATATTTAAATTTTCTATCTGAAACAATTACTCTTAACTGAAGATGCAATGCAGTAAAGCTCTATTTTGCTAGGTTTTATATGGAAGGAGATTTTCCTGTGGTTTCCAAATATCACCATGGAAGAATTCACTACCACAGTAATCACTGGTTGTGTACCATCTGCTCCCATGTATCATAGTCAATCCACCTAAACACTGACACAGATTGCGTTTCCTCTAATGAAAAGCCCACATAATACTTCTGCTTCACTTAAGCTCCCTAATAAGTAGGTCATACAGGCTCTGGGTGCACACTTTCTCTGTCCTAGAGAACTTAAGGAGTTGCTTAAGTCAGAGGTGCAGAAAATGTTAATCGTGACCTGAATCTGAGCTTGCAGCTTCTTTAATGCTTGGTGAGACATTTGTCGAAGACAGAGGAACCTATTCTTTCCCAAGGCACTGTGAGAAAACCAGTATGATTTTTTTTTTTGGCATATGTATGTATACATGTCAAGTCAGCAATGACAGCTATGTCACAAGTATAGAAAAAAATTCATTCCTGAATAAGAGCTCAGAGAATCATTTGAGACACCCACCCAATAAAATGAGAAGCAGGATCCTACCCTACAGAGTTAGCTCAAATTCCCTGGTAATAAGACATTACTGCCTTTTATAGCTCTGACATCATACCCAAGCTGAGTCCAACTTTGACATGTCTTCCTCTCATACAAACCTGATATACCAGCATCATTGCTCCTGCAGGAGTAATGATTGCATCAAAAATCCACACTGCACATGCTCTAACTCATGTTTGAGCATGCTTATCTTTCACCTTACTGCCCAATACCAGAGATCAGAATATTCAGACTAACTATAAATGCCCAAACGAGTGTATCTGCACAGAGAAAAAAATGTTAAGTCAAAGATTATTAGGGTGATTTTGTGAGAAAAAAAGTAGAGAAAAAAAATCTAATAATTCCCTCAAGTTTGCAAAACAACCACATTTCAGTTTAACATCTGACTGGAATAAGTTAGTAGGAAAGACACATTTCTACATATGGAACACAGAATGATGCTGAAAACCACCTAAAAATGGGCCTGGAGAAACAGGTCAGAGTTTAAAAATATTTGCTTCTCTAACAGAAGACCAGGGTTCAGTGCTCATCACCCAGGGCAGACAGGTCACCCCTCTTATAGCTCCAGCTCTAAGATATCTAAATCCTTCTTCCTGTCTCCTTGGATACCACACTCAAGAACACACCCACCCACCCACACATGCATGCGTGCGCGCACACACACACACACACACACACACAAACACACACACATACACACACACTTGATTTTACAAAATCAAGTAAAAATAAATCTTGATTAAAAGAAAAGAAAACTACTCAAAGCAGAGTTTCATGGCACAGCATGCATTCTTAGCATTGTTCCTTACTCTAATTCTTTTAAGAAACAGGCAGCAATGTGTGGGGGAAGTAACAGAAGAAAGGGTGCTTTGATGTGGTTTCATAATTACAAGAAAAGGTATTTGACCCACGGCATTAGCGGCTCTTCCCTTGCGAAGTTTCACCCTGGAAATCACAGTTATCAGAATAGTTACACAGACAACCCACACACGGTTTCTGGAGTATGTGTAGCTGGATTGCACTACTGAATAGATTGCATCTATAGGAGTCGCATCTGGAACTAAACATCTGTATCTGTGTGGTTCTCCATCCATCACACCCAGTACCTAGGCTATATTATCCATCCATTCCTTCCTTCCAAGGCATGGCTGTACTTTGACTCTATACACACATCACTGTTCACTCTTCTCATTGCCTTGAGATATTTAAAAGTATGGTGAAACATTTTGAGATTATTTGTAGGATTATGACTGTGTGCCCTTTTCATAGAACCCATTCATAACAACATACAATTTTGGAAGGAAGACATTTTGCTACACCTGCCTTGGTAATATATTTCAAAACAAAGTACATCTTCACTTTAAGCACCGAGAATAATGTCTGCTTCCATAGGGATGTGCTGTTTCAGTGAACCATAATAAAATTGTTCTGTTCCAATTAGCTTCAGATTACTAATATCCATTTGCAAATTTTACTTGAAAAGTGTTTTGTGTATTTAAATTGTTTCATCAAAGAAAAGTTGTTGAGAATTTCTCCCCATCAGCTCCATGCCCCTATTAAAAGAGTTCCCACTAATAAGAAAAAAAATAATAAGCATTAGTGAAATAATGAACAGCACTTAGACTGCCCGTCCCTAATTGAATCCTGTAATTACATGTTGCTATACAATTAGGATCGCCTTATTTACTAATGCCGGACATGTGTAAGTACCTAGTGCCTCTCATAAGGTTAGGTTACATAAATTATCATTACCAAAAATGAGCACCGAAGCCTTTATAAAAATAGCAGGAACTGCCATATCAAAACCTTTACTATATTGTCAAACATCATGAGTCTTCCTCATATTACCTATGCAGTGTTTCATAAACACCAACGTCTGTTTCTAATCTCATGTCATATAGTCAATCCATCTCTGTTTAAAGCCAAGTGGAAAGATGAGCTAATGTCACAAAGCAGAGTGCCTGCCCAGAGGAGCTTCTGTTTGTCAGGAAGGCAAACTGCTCTCCTGGAGACTGACAGCCCAGACGTTGAATGGTGAGCATGCCTTGTTCATCACCTGCTTCTCTTAAAATCTATTTTTAGGAAAGACTCAGCTGTGAGAGTCTGAAAGCGAAGTGTGCATTGCAGCATTTGCATCCATGGAATTTATGAATTGCATTGATTTTATTTGCATTCTAATATATATCCACCAGTATTACTATTGGCAGATTGCTATGAGTCATCCTGAATAGTTTTCTTACTCTTTCATTATCAAGATGGGTTTATTTCTTATATTTTTAATCAAAATTTTGGATTTAAGAAGGATGCAGTTTCCACTTAAAAACAAAATTAGCCTGGTTAGAGTTCATTATTATTTCTCTTATGATAGATGCTTTTGATATACAGTTTAATTGGAAATATGCCTTTACAATTTGAAGTTAAAAGCCTAATATTTTACACATCCATGCTGCTCAGTTATCAGACAATGTAATTTTTATGAAAGAACAGGATGTTTCCTTGGAAATATTTCAGAGTGGGTATAGAAAATGTGATGATTTTGAGACTAGTTGAAAGGTAAAAGTATCAGCTTCAGAAAAGATAAAGATTAAAATAAAGAAGAGTTAATGATAGCAAGGACACTTGTTGTTAACAAGTTAACAAAGTTGAAGAAACAGAGTTAAATTCTAGATTTAAGTTGTGCATCTCATATCTCATGCATTCCAAAAACTTGAATATTATAGAATCTGATATCACATTTATTCAGTTTGGTTACAGTGTAGGTTTTCTTGCATTTTAAGAAGATCTTGATTCTCATTATAATATTCTGTTACATTCTGTTATCTTTTGTTAAATTGATTTGACTTCTTTTTTTCCTATAAATTAGATACCAGCAAAAATTTTGTGTGTTCTTTATGAGTACCTTCAAAGCCTAGTGAATGGATATGATCAAAAGACAGACATATGAAAAGTTCTAAGAACATGAGGCAATGAGATCCTGCAAGAAATTATGTTACTTGAATTCTCACTAGGTATATTAGTTGAGATCAAAGCTACAATGATGCCATTCTGAATCCAGACAGCTCTAAGACAAATACAGAGTGCATGAGCCTGGGATGAAAACAGTTGTTTCCAATATTCTGGTCAACTGAGAAGTGTTGGTTGCAAGTCAAGAACAAAATATTAGACTGGGGCTTGTAGTACTGGGAACCAAATCTAGGATTTTACAGACATTGAGTTAGTGTTTATCCTCACACTGATCTGGGTCTGCTGCCTCAGGGTTTTACACAGAAGAAAAACCTTATATTCTGAGATTCTGAGAACAGAGCTATGCATCTGCTATGCTGAAAACTGGAAAAGTTTACAATATTTATTGTGACTGTTTAGATTTACACAACTGTCAAGAGAAAGTGTTTCACAGATGACAGTTTTGTGGTCTGGATGATCTTGGCAAGTTGAACTGATAGTTAGAAGTACCAAGATTACATCCAATAGAACTAATTCTAGGTTATGATCTTCTAGTTTGACACATCATCTTGAAACTTGCACCTCTTTCCATTCTTTCTACAAACTATCATGACCTATGAACAATGTTAGAAAACAGTCTACAAGGTCAGACGGTATGAAAGACAACATCAAAACTGGTGAGAGGCAAGAATGAAGTATTGGAAGCAGAAAAGCAGTTGCAAGAGTGGAGGTGATGTTCTGTGAGCAGGATATAGAATAAAAAAGAAGAAAGACTTTGGGACTTGCCACCAGACCCTTCCAAACGAGAGTGATGTGAGCAGAAGATGTAAACACAAAGGAATGAACATTCTCATCTACTTCTCTCTATCTAGATGACAGACTGCAGATTTTCTCCCCAAAGACATAGATATTGGTACAGATTAGGATAGTTGAAAGACTGAACACAGCAAAATTTATGCACCAATTTTCTTCTTCCTTCATCTCCAATGCTAGAAGCAGAAAAACTAGTTTTATATCAAGAAGGAAACTTTCTAGGCAAACTAGAATCTACATAAAATATACATCTAGGGAAAAAATTTAGCCAAATATTGATATTTAAAAGTTTCTCAAGTATGAAATGGCCAGACCTTGACTGATCATTCACCTGCAAAAAGGTATCAATTACTCTGCCTGTGCACACAGTTTTGACCAGGATGGTACTTCCTGTTTCCTAATTCAGGCTTCAAGAAGAATAGCTGATGAACTTCTAAAGAATAAAATAATCAGAAAAAATATGACAGAAAAGATAATCCTCAGAAATAATAAGAAACAAGCTTCATCCAAAAAGGGGGGAATTATTTTTTGTTAAAAGTACATAACGCCTTAGTTAGTATTCTATCACTGTGAAGAGACACCATGACTACAGCAACTCTTTCAAAGGAAAACATTTAATTGGGGCTTGCTTGCAGTTTCCTCAGAGTTTTAGTCCATTGTCATCAGGACAGAGAATATGATGGCTTGCAGGAAGGCACAGTACTGAGAAGTAGCTGAGAGTTGGACATCAAGCATCACGGGCAGCAGGAAGAGAGAGTTACTGGGCTTAGCTTGGACCCTTGAAATCTCAAAGCCCATTGCCAGTGACACACCTTCTCCTACAATGCCATACCCCCTAATTCTTTCAAATAGTGTCAGTCTCTAGTAACCAAACATTCAAATTGATAAGCATAGGGAGGCCATTTTCACTTAAACTACCACATTTGAACTATCCTGGTCCCCTTAGGCTTGTAGTCATGTCATAATGCAAAAATACAAGTCAATTTGCTGACAGAACCCTGATAAAGCAGTCTCTTGCAAGGCTATGGTAGTGCCTGGCAAATACAGAAGTGGATGCTCACAGTCATCTATTGGATGTAACACAGGGCCCTAATGGAGGAGCTAGAGATAGTACCCAAGGAGCTGAAGGGGGCTGCAACCCTATAGGAGGAACAAAAATATGAACTAACCAGTACCCCCAGAACTCGTGTCTCTAGCTGCATATGTAGCAGAAGATGGCCTAGTCGGCCATTATTGGGAGAAGAGGCCCTCTGTCTTGTGAAGATTATATGCCCCAGTACAGGGGAACGCCAGGGTCAGGAAGCAGGAGTGGGTAGGTTGGGGAGCAGGGCGGAGGGGAGGGTATAGGGGACTTTCGTGATAGCATTTGAAATGTAAATGAAGAAAATATCTAATAAAAAATGTTTTTTGAAAAAAATGCAAGTCAAACTTCAAACATCTCCATAGCCTTTTAGTATCCACATTGTTTAAAAGTGCAAAATTCAAAGTCTCTTCTGAGATTCAAGGCGATTTCTTAACTGTAATCCCTTGTAAAATCCAAATAAAAGAAACAGATCATGTACTTACAATGGCACAGAATACATATTATCATTCCAAAATGGAGAAAGGGAAGCACAGTGAGAAAATACTGGATTAATCAGGATGTCAAATCAGCAGGGCACACTCCAAGCTTTTTGTCATCATGTTGTTGTCAAAGCGTTCTTCAGATCTCCATGTCCTTTCAGCTTTGTTGACTGCTACATAATTCTCACTTGTAGGTTGGTTTCAAACCAAGTTTGCGGCTTTTCTTGGCAGGTATCCCATGAGTCTGGCATCTCCAATATCTTGGGGTCTCACAACATAATCCAGGTTTCACAATCCTAGCTCCACACAATGCCCTTTCTGTGTCTCCATGCAGAGATATGCCAACGCGTGTATGGCCTCAGTGGCTTTCCTTAGTCACAGGGGGAGATTACATAATCAGAATAAGTATCTACTTCAATAAGATAAAGTAGTATACTTTTCATCAAGTAAGACATCCAATGTACTCATCCTGGTACCAGGTTGCTGGTTGGAACCCCAGGGAATGGTGCCATATCTGGGGTTCCATGATGGTCTCTGTGGTTGGCAGATCTAACACTTGGCAACAGCTGTACCCAGGTCAGGTTTAATTAGTGGAAGTTTCTTAGTGACTAAAATAGAAGTTGGTACCCAGGAGCAGGGTGTTTGCCTGATAGGCCAGGTCATGCTGCTTGTTGCCAGAATGTGTACTTTAGGGTTTGAATTAAGAAAGCAGTTGAAAGCTTTAAATGGGCCTTAAGAGGTCTTATTAATAAGGACACAGAAGACAGTGGTGCTGAGAGCAAGGTAGATTATGATAGTCTGGCTCAAGAAGTTTCAGAGAAAAAGAATATTAATAAGTGGCCTATAGACAATTCTTGTAACATTTTGCTAAATGGAATAAAGGGCTACTATCATCAGAGCAGCCTCATTACTGGTACCAACTTCTGTCTTAGTCAGGATTCTATTTCTATGAAGAGACACCATGACTATGTCAACTTTTATAAGCTAAATAATTTAGTTAGATCTTGCTCATAATTTCAGTAATTTAGTCCACTGTCATCAGACCAAGGAACATGCATGTTCTACACAAAGATCTGCAGGCAGCATCAGAAGAAGACAGAGACACTGTACCTCATTTGGGATATTGAAACCTCAAATACAAGCCCAGTAACACACTTCCTCTAGCATAGCCATACCTCCTACTCCTTTGAAGTAGTGTCAGTCTCTAGGTGATCAAGCATTCAAATTTATGAGCCAATGGGAACCATTCTTATTCAAATCACCACAAGCAAGGAAAAAGAAAATTAAATAATGTAGAAGAGTGTGTCAGAAATTCAGACTATGAAAAAGAAAATTTAGGAGACAAGGATCCAGTAGTTTGATAAAGTACGCACAATGTATGGATGCGCTTACTTTTTATAAAGTAAGAGCAAAGATGATGCCAACTTTTACAAATGTATTGGCAGTGGACAAGGAATAAGAATACCGGTGGGAAGGGGCAAGAAAGGGTTACTGTGAGTAAAACTAAAATATATATTCTTTATGTGCATGAAAAATCAATATTATGTGCCATTTATATATGATAAGAAATGAGTGGCTACCTTAATTTAGCTATGCAATGTTGTATTTGTGAGCAAATTACAAATAATTTTTATGTCAAAAAGTAACTTAAAGTCAAGTAGTCCAAACAATGAATAGTAATTAGATTATGAAAATGAAAGTGGTTTTAAAATATGTTTATGTTGTTTGCAATAAATTTGTCCTACATCTTAAGTTTTCATAATAGTTTCAATTTTGAGTTATCTTACCTTGTAGAATAATCCATTCTTAAAATGGATTGTAGTCAACACAAGAAATTGTACCAACAGTATCCAACACTGTAAGTAAATGTGAAGAAAGAGAGAGAAAGAGAGAGAGAGAGAGAGAGAGAGAGAGAGAGAGAGAGAGAAAGAGAGAGAGAGAGAGA
>NC_034593.1:54312005-54318774 GCF_900095145.1 Mus pahari
GAAGGGAGGGAAGGAAGGAAGGAAGGAAGGAAGGAAGGAAGGAAGGAAGGAAGGAAGGAAGGAAGGAAGGAAGGACAATGTTTGCTCTTTTTTGAAAAACTCATCATCTATCACAATGAAAACATAAAACATTACAAAAACAGAAATTCCAGGAAACAGAAATTTCTAAGATGATAATATAGGTTTGAGTAAGTCTATCATCAACCAATCAGATATTTCTTACCTCGTTTGTGACAGCTTGCAACTACTTTGTTATCCTTGAATACTGACATCCTTTCAAGATCTTTTGAGACCAGCCTTGGAGCTCAGTATCCTCTCCAATACCTTACTCATCTTTCTATAGACAGTTTAGAAGAGAGTGAGAGGGTTTGTGTGTATGTCTCTGTGTGTCTCTGTGTATATCTATATGTTTATGTCTGTCTATGTACATGTTCACACCCTAATGTGTGCATGTGCATATGTATACATGTCTGTATCTGTGTTTATGTGTATCTGTGTACATGTCCATGCCTGTGTGTGTCTGAGTGTGTGTGTGTTTTCTGTCTCATCACCAGAGATACACATCACTACAGCTTTCTTAGCTAGAATTTTTCTGCATTCAAAAGGAAAATGTCCTTCTGTTTTGAAATATTTTCATTCTAAATCTTCCTAAGGAAATCTAGAAATATTCCATAATAACTTTTTCTAGAATTGTTTCTATTCAGGAGAATTTATGACCCCACCTAGTTTTCTATTTTTCTTGTACTGCCTACTGCCAAAGAATATCACTCCAGATATTCAGTGGGAGGTGTTGTCATGGTGTATGGCAGTGTCTTGTTAATTTTTCCCAATATTGCATGATTTGAAAATCATAGAGATGAACTGAAACAAGAAATTGGATCAAGATATGAGAGCAGGCAGTGAGCTCTACAAGCCTTATGATTAAGGCCAGGTCCCTGAGGCACACATACTAAATTCCTTATGAATATTTTCACTTTGTCAAGGGTAATAGTTTTCCTTTTTAACTCATCTTACTTCAGGGGAGTTTTCACTTAGCTGACAGATAAGAATTATTAAGGCTTTCCCTTCATTCACTGTAGCACACACCATTCAGCTAAGACGTTTTAAGTAGTTTGTCCCCATCAGCTGATCTCAATCTTACCTACTTTTAAGTACTAAATTCACTTTCACAGAACTTTTAATAGCTTGCACATGACATAACATGTGGCAGTGTTTTGTACACATATAAATATATTTCATATTTCATCATGTTATCCGAGTAGATAAATAATATAATAGAGATGAATACACATTAAGAGTCAGTTGCACCTGAATCCTATTAGTTCATGGGATGATCCTATGTATGATGATGACAGTGGCTGCTTTCAGGCTTCATCTTCTTATCTTTTGAACAGCAGCATTACAGAAGATTGCAAAAAACAAGGCAGGTATATTTCAAGTGACTGCAACAACGTCTGGATTCCCAAACAGAATGATATCTTGCTACTCTCACACAAGTGTTACATTACATACAAATGTTACAGAAAGCAATCAAGAAATTCCTCTGACCTCAATGAGAGCATGCCTATGAATTAAAGACACTGAATGGAATGTGGTAAAATGTAATAAACATTAGTACTTAAATCATTTTCTTCTGTAAAATGTAGTAATGGTCATACTATTAAAAATAGACCCTAATTCTGTTGTAGTCTGAATAGATGCAGAAAGACACTGCATGGATGGAATGGAAGAAAAGATTATCTTCTTCAATGGAAAAGGATAGTGGAGGAGAGTCCAGGAAAGCTTCAAATAGAAAGCTACTTTTTTTTTTCATTTTTTTATTAGATATTTTCTTCATTTACATTGCAAATGCTATCCCAAAACCTCACCCTACCCTGCTCCCCAACCCACTCACTCCTGCTTCCTGGCCCTGGCATTCCCCTGTACTGGAGCATATGATCTTGCCAAGACCAAGGGCCTCTCCTCCCATTGATGGCTGGCTAGGCCATTCTCTGCTACATATGCAGCTAGAGACACAGTTCTGTGGGGTACTGGTTAGTTCATTGTGGAGAAGAGATGGGGGGTGCCATGAAGTAGGAACATCACACAAAACCACACACATATAGAGGGTAGACTGTGCATAGAAATCAGATGACAGTCCCCTGAGATAAGATTTCAGCCCACCATAGGAGAGGAGGCTGAACAAGGGCTTTGAGTGACATGCCACAGTATCATAACTTCGGTGGCAGCAGTAGGGAGTCACTGGCTCCTTGTAGAAGAGCAATCTAATGACATCTGTGTTCTAAAATGGAAGCTTGACTTGCAGCTTGGAGACAAGGGATTCCATCTCTGCTAAAGTAATGAGGAAGATAAATGTATGTTGTGGAACAGAGCAATGTGACAGTTACTGAAATGAGATTAATGCTGGTGGAACCCTATTGAATGGCTTCTGAGATGCACTTAGGGGTGCCATTTGATAGCACAACTTGGCAAATGGTAAGAGAGAAACGAGATGTGCCTATAATTATCACCCATGAAAATATCATGCGTAGGTCCAGGCAGGCTTTCTGGGGACATTCTTCTTTGTATTTCATTATGAGAAGGAGAGTCAGGAGTCAAGATGGAAAAGCAGTCAGTGTTGACCAGTTTTCTCCATGAGTGCTTGCATTTAGAACTCTCAATATGTTCTAAGTCTGGCCTTTAGAAAATGCTCTAGAGAGAAAAAGAAAAGTTAGTTGCTGAGGACCAGCAAACAAGGCAAACAAAGGGAGATTTCCTAGCTCTGGGGACAGTAGATCTGTGTTCCCGCTGGATGACCTTGAACAAAGCACTCAGCATCACAACAAAGAAGCATCAGCAACCTGTGTGCAGGGAGATAAGACAAAGGACACCTACCTGCCTGTCAATCATTGAAAGGGAGAACTCAGTCCTTTGAAAAATTCCCTGTGAAAGAGCTTGCTGATTGTCAACTATAAGCAGAGGATTGTGAGTGTATATGGAATGCAGGTGAGAGACAGTGATTGCTCTCCAAAGCCTGTTTATTTCGTAGGCTATTCATATTGTGGAGGCATGCATAATTTACCAGAGGCTAAATCTTGTCCCTTAATTTATGTGTGCTAGATGACCTTCCTATATGGAATTATAGAAGAACATAAAATCTGATCCATTCCAAAATGAGTTTTTCATTAATGATGTTATTAAGCTGTGAGCCCCTTAAGGGCTTACACAGTATTACAAGATCCAAGTCTGCACATCTCTGAGACAAAGACAACAATACTTGTTTCACCACAACTATGTGAAACAACACAGATAATAAAACTTAGCACAATAATAACCCTAGAACTTGGTTCTATACAACTAGCCTCCATTCCACATATGTAATCATTTATTTAGCAAGTAACTCACACATACCTAGTGTGATAGGTGTCTTTCTAGTATTTGAGCCAAAATAAATTAAGAACAGTCAGATTACTGCACTCACAGATCCTGTTTGGGGGGGGGGATAAATGAGAAAATAGCAGAGCTGGATGAATCCTGTGAGGATGTTAGAGGCACTGTGGAAGCCTCATCAGTGATGTGATGACAGGTGATGAAGGGCTGCTTAACCAAGGACATGTCTGAAGACACAGCACAGATTTTAAGGGTGTTAGGGAATTATCCACCAGAAATCAACACACATAGGAAGCTCCTTTTTTGGGTAGAAAAGCTAAGAAGTATAAAGGCTTTGAAATGGCTGGAAGCTTGAAATCCTTGATGTGCCTTGAATTGAGGAGGTCAGCATGTCATCAAACAAGAGGGAAATGTCAAAGAAAGGGTGGCCTGAACGTCAGAGAGGGTGAGACATTTTAAAGAGCTTGCATTTTACTCTTAATGCATTGGGAAAACAGTGAAAGATTACATACAGTATGCAATCTGCGATAATGTTCCTAATGCTGTCTTTTATACATGCATTAAAAAATGAAGCTTATAATTTTAGCTCTTATAATTTATATCCAAAATCAGGCAAATAGTTCACAGACATACATGCAAGCAAAAAACCCATATGCATAAAATGAATTTTTTTTTNTTTTTTTNNTTTTTTTTTTTTTTTTGAGACAGGGTTTCTCTGTGTAGCCCTGACTGTCCTGGAACTCACTCTGTAGACCAGGCTGGCCTTGAACTCAGAAATCTGCCTGCCTNTGCCTCCCAAGTGCTGGGATTAAAGGCGTGTGCCACCACTACCCAGCAATAAAAATAATTTTTAGAAATATTCATTATTTGGCAGATGTGGTGAGTTCATACAAAGCAATGAAATCAAGAAATATTGTCACATTTAATATAAGAAATATTATATTAATATATATATATTAATATTAGAATTATTATATAATATATAATGAAATGTGATTTATAATTATCATATTATATAATAGAGATAATAAAAGAATATAAGTTCCTTACTGAGTATGGCATATATCTATGGATACTCATGCATGTGTGTAGAGACTAGAGAAGGACTTAGATGTTTTCCTCTGTCACTCTCAACCTTACTTTCTTGAGGCAAGTCCTCTCACTGAACCTGACACTCAGCATTTTTCAGCTAGGTTGGAGGACTCCTGCAGGTGTCCTCCTCCCTGTGCTAGACTTAGTGATACATATGTGGCTATGGCAATTTTTTAAATGATGCTTGGGTTCCTAGCTCAGAGTTTCATATTTCAATGGCAAGGATTCTTCTCCACTGGGTGATTTCCCCAGGTCAGAGATGCAGTTTTCTCAATGCTTTCCATTAATTATAAGATTCTTCTTAGACCTGGCTTATTGCATCACTTTTCATAAGCTAGTTATTTGTCTTTCAAATAGTGTCTACATGGCTTAATACTCTCACACAAAGGACAGACTCAAAAGAACAAGATCTTTACTGCCATAGTAAAGTTCTGCTGTCTCTGCTTTCCAATTTTTCTTTCTAAAATGATGAGAAAATGGACAAACAAGAGGAGGTTAGCTCTCCTACTGTCCTGTGGGAGCACTAAGAGGTAAATTTCTTTGCTTGTCCAATTTAGTTAACAACAATTTAGAAGGGCCAAAATGCATGCCCTACAGTTCTCACTCTCGTATTTTCTGTCTTCTGTGTTCTTGTCTTCAGTTCTAGCTTTGTGAGGCCTGGGCCCAGTGCAGGTTTTTGTTTGCCTGGTGGAAGCCGCTCTCTGCATGTCTACATGATGACTTTCTGCCTGGCTGGACTCCTCTTTACATCCGTTTTGATTGTCTGCTCTGTCTCTATTTTCTCATCCTTTCCTAGAGAGTCAAAGAATACAAATTATCAGGTGAACTGTGTCAGGACAAAGCTCTCCCTTTCTGCAATGGTTCTTCCTGTGCTTTTACTATTTCTGGATATACTCTGAGCTATATGTATGAAGATATATATTAAAAGGAAATGTGTAAAGCACTGACCTGACAGGGTGGCAGAAAATAAATCTATAGGATGATACAACTAAGTTAACATGGACACAAGAAAATGTAAACCAAAACATAGAGCAAAGGTGATTGGGAATAAGGCTGTTTCTTTTAAATTTTCATCTGGGAGTAACTGAAAATAAGAGTCATACTGTTAAGAGAAAAACTCATAGGATCTTTTAGTGCTTGGCAAACACCATACAAACATAGTTTTCTGACTGCCCACTGCCTGTCATATGCATGGTCAGTTTTGATTTTCAAAACTCACACTCATGGACAATTTAAACATTATCATGGCCAAATCTCAAGAAAGTTTGCATACAAAAGAACCTACTTTGTGGTCAAATCAGTCTGGTTCCAGTATCTGATTCGGTAACAAAGTAGCTGTGTGGCCTTAGGCGTGCAGACACACATATCTAGAAGACTATGAGAAGCAAAGCCAACTAAGCCTATTTATGCAGATAATCCACCACATGTCCCCTTACCTGGTACCCAAAAAAGACATATTACAGTGGTCCCCAATAAAATAGTTTGGGAACACTGATCTTTACAAGTTTGGAATATTTTATGCACTACCTTACCACACATAGTACATACTAAGTGACTTGTAATAGGCCAAATTTTACCAATATTTCTGGATTGTCATGGAAGACTGTAGTAGCTAGAGTTGCAACAGGACATACATAAGCTTTTGAGGAAGGAATATTTCTCATTCCAGCAACTCCACTGATATCACACACTCCCTTTCTTCCATCTATTTTACCATCATATGATCAACAATATTCTGTGTAGCAGTTAGAGTTTTATAAGCTTTTTATCTTTATTCATTTTTTGTGGGGTAATTTCTGATTTTTCTTTTTTTTTTTTTTTTGTCCTTAGCAACCACATTGCTAAACTCAGCTGTGCAAAGGTTGAGCAAAAGCCTCTCTTTGAATTAGAGGTGTAAGATTTATATAGAACAGGAAGGTTTAGACAAGAGCCCTAAAGCACCTTTTGAACTACCCACTAACTGTGGGGTTTTACCTCTATATTCAGACTCCATTACACTGTTCCATATAAAATTTTATCTCTTTAGTTTCCCAGGCAGAATCTCTTAGTCTAAGAGAGAAGATATAAGCAATCTTTTCACAGAGCCTACAACTCCAAGGTGACAGGGTTATTTTTTTTTAATTATTTTATTAGCTATTTTCTTTTTATTATTATTATTATTATTATTTTCTTTATTTACATTTCAAATGCTATCCCGAAAGTTTCCCATACCCCTCCCCCCACGTCTCTTCCCCTACCGACCCACTCCCACTACTTGGCCCAGGCCTTGCCTTGTGCTAGGTCATATAGAGTTTGGAAGACCAAGGAG
>NC_034593.1:54318785-54324716 GCF_900095145.1 Mus pahari
AAGGGACTTTTGTGTTTCTTCTACCTGTTTAGTAGTGTTTGTCTGTAGTTCTTTAAGGACTTCTACCTGTTTAGCAGTGGTCTCCTGTAATTCCTTGAGGGATTTTTGTGCTTCNTCTTTAAGGGCTTCTACTTGTTTAGCATTGTTCTCCTGTATTTCTTTGAGTGAGTTATTAATGTCCTTCTTCAAATCTTCTACCACCATCTTGAGATATGATTTTAAATCCACATCTTGCTTATCGGGTCTGTTGGGGTATCCAGGATTCGCTGTGCTAGTGTATTGGGTTCTGATGGTGCCCAGTGTTCTTGGTTTCTGTTAGTAAGATTCTTATATTTGCTTTTTGCCATTTGGAAATCTCTGGTGTTAATGTTCAAGCTGTCTCTGGCTGGAGTTTGTTCATCGTGTGATTCTGTTAGCCTATGTCAGCACTCCTGGGAATCCAATTCTCCCCTGTGTCCCTGTGGTCAGAGCACTCTGCAGGCAAGCTCTCCTCCTGCAAGGCAGGTGTCCAGAAGTCTGGAACTCTGATCCTCCTTCTGAGTCCTGGAGTCAGAGCCCTCCCTGTAGGCCGACTCTCCTCCTGTGAACCCAAGGACCTGTGGTGTGGAGGGTCCTCCAGAGTGGTCTGCTGCCTCCACTGGGGTTACAAAGAGAGATGGCAGGGGTGGCCCCGACCAGACAGGAACACTGCCTCTGGGCAGGCAGTGTTCTTTTGTTACTGTTCATGCTGGCACAAGCCCCACCTGGATTCTTTGGAGTTGATTGTGTTCCACTCACCGAGATCCCGAGGACCTGTGGTGTGTAGAGTCTTTCAGAGTGCTCAGCAGCCTCTACTGGGGTTACAAAGAGATATGACAGGGGTGACCCTGACCGGACTGGTGGTGACAGGGTTATTGAGGTCACAGAACTGTTTTGTTTTGTCCTTTCAGAGCATTACCAATTTAAATCAATTACTTTGAAAATCCTGTTTTACTAAAGTCTGGACTCTGAAACAATCAGAGTTCTTGGAGCAAAGGATTATTTTTCATGTTCACTGATGGCGCAGGTATCAACTAGATGGGTCCTCTCTGTTTAATTCATATCCCCCTTGAAATGGTCCCCAAGCCTCTGTTTGCCTAAATAGCTTGCTTGGCAAACTTACTTGCATGAACATCCTTGTAGGCATTTTGGTTTACAGATGATTTGCTACATATTCCAGAGGATGGTAACTATTCTTGTTCTTGTTCTTGTTCTAATCTTTCACTGTATTATACTTACTTATGAAGCTTCCATAAACAGCAGTCCTCATCAATAAGAAAAGAGCTCCTACATCTTTGTGTGTGTTGTTCATACAATTATTGCTCAGTAATGGCAGCAAGGGTATCTTCTCACTGTGAACCTTCCTTTTTTGTTGTTGTTGGGTTTTTTTGTTTGTTTGTTTTTTCGATACAGGGTTTCTCTGTGTAGCCCTGGCTGTCCTGGAACTCACTTTGTAGACCAGGCTGGCCTGGAACTCAGAAATCCACCTGCCTCTGCCTCCCGAGTGCCAGGTTTAAAGGCGTGTGCCACCACACCCAGCAACTGTGAACTTTCTAAGCTCTCTGATTGTTTTAGGTACTTTTATGTTGTATGACAAAAACAACCTAATGAAAACAGTCCTACTGTGGCTTAAATTTTCAGAGGAATAGAATTCATCTGTGGCAAAGTTAAGCTGGATGATCATATTTTATACATTTTCAAGAGCAAGAGAATAGGAAGTAGGATAAGGCTGTAAACCTCGGAATCCCTCCCTTAGTGATGTACTCTCTACAGTTAGCCTCTACCTCCTAAAGGTTTCATTACCTCCTCAAACAGTGTGGCCAGTGGGAGACTATGCATTATAACACACAAGCGGATGAGGAACATTTCTCATTCAAACAATTCCACTGATACAACACCTTTTCTTTTCTTCCATCTATTCTATTTTCATATGTTCAACAATGCTCTGTGTGTACACACAGAAGAGCAGATACAGGCTACCATCCTCTAGTATGTCCTAAGTCAGTAATTACAGAATAGTGTGAGACAACAGTAACTGAAGGAAAGGAGTCTTTGAGGCAGGAAGAGTGGGAGATGGGTTTAGGTAAATGATTTGAACAGGGACTAGAGAAGCAGGGATGTTCTCTTCTAACTCTTCTACTACCATCCTCTACAGCCACACACACACAAGGACCCTTTAGTTTACAACTGTCTTCATATTGGTCCTGTCACAAGTTTTCCAATAAAATAAACTCTATTATCCTGTCAAATCTACTTCAAACTTCACACCCAATTTAATTACTCTTCTGTATAAATCTCTAGAAATATATGTTCCACTAAAGCACATGTATGCTGTACAGGTACTAACCAGCATTATTTTCATCTGTACTCAGAATTGGTTCTTCACACCACATAGTCTAGAGTCCTGGTTCTCTGTATGTAACCTGGTATTTTCACGTGCTTGGAAATATTAAATGATTTTCAAATGGGTCATTAAATACCTGAGCAGCAATTTAGAAGAGAATTTGCCAATGTGGGATGTTTTAGGTCATACATCTGGGTGGAGCATACGTTACTATAAAATTTTTCTTCAGGTTTGGTAGGTTAAAGTAGCCAAAAGCCATTCTTCTTAAGGGAAGATAGTTGTCTAACTCAGAATCATTCATAAACTACCATCAAACGGTGGGCAACAACTGCAATCATCCCCAGCATTAGTGGGAAACACCTGGCTTCCAGACTTCCTTGCATAGGTCATGGCAGAGGCAGCTTCCTGTAGAGGGTTTGACATATATGTTGTCAAAATCAGCTAGAGACAGAACATAGAGCAAGCAGGCACCAGAGTCAGAAGGACTATCTTTTATCTTGCTATGAAATTGTACTTTATGCAAGTGATCATGGAACCTTCCATACAGCTATCAAATGACATGTTCACATAAGAAAATGATTGTTCTGTGTGTTTCATCACATTTGAGATGAATCTATGGGAATGGATTTTGGTAAATTAGAAGTGTGGAAGCTGGATTAAAGTCAGTGACACTATAAGATAGAGCTTGCTTAGTAGTTTCCTTTGTTAAAACTCAATAAATGTTTTGTTCCTACATGAAAATAACAATCACAAAATGAATGAAAGAAAGAAAGAGAGAGAGAGGGGGAGAGAAAGAGAGAGAGAGGGAGAGAAAGAGGGAAGGAAGGAAGTGGAAGGGAGTTAGAAGAGAAAAAAGAGGAGAGTAGGAGTGGAGATAGCTTAGTTAAATATAGTTCTAACTTTAAAACAAATTTTGTTATGTGTATTTGAGTTTTACAGCATAGTGTTATAGAATATGTAGTGATAGTAATTTGAACAAATTAGCCATATACAATTTCCATAATCACTTTTTGTGATAAGAAATGTACCATTCACTATGATCATTATGATTGTATGTATGCACACAGAGAAACAGGCAGACACACAAACGTAGACACACACAGACACAGACACACAGACATATACATACACCCAAATACACAGAGAGAGAGAGACACACACACAGCATTACAGTAAAGAGTTGTAAGACAGTTTGAAGTATTGTTTGTGCAGAGGTTTACAACAGAAGAAATATGTGCCCACATCATCAAAGTCATGCAAAGATTTAACAAAAATCAGGAGAGTAAAGATATAAGAGAGTGGGCTGCAAATCATTACTCTAGACTTGGTTCTACAACAGAAAAATCACAGTAGTAGAAGAACTGAAAAGGCCAGGTTTCTGTGATTTAAATGAGCATCCTTAAAAGTCCATGTGTTAAATGTTTGATCCATGGAATATCAAGAAATGGTTAAATGTATGGAAGCCTAGGAAGACACATGGAGGTCCTTAGGTTGCTGAGTGTGTGCCCCAGAAGAAGACAGATGGACTGGTCCCCCAGCTCTCACTGCTTCTCCCTGATGATGCACGTGCTTCCTTCACCATGCCTTCTTGCTGGGTCACCACACTCGCCAACTCTCTAAAGCAAAGTTGCCACTGGATCTTGGCTTATAATCACCAGATGCATGAGTGAAATATAGCTTTTATGTCTACGAAGTTTATGACCTTGGGTATTTCACTACAGTAGTGAAAAATCTTACTTATCTAACCAAAGAAACAGATACAAATTTCAGTTAACAATAGTGTTCAAGTATTAATATCGTGATTTCAATAATTATACCATGTTAGCATGAAATTTTAACTTGATAGGAAGCCTTCAAGTCCTCTGTAAATCAGAAATCTAAGCATTTCTAAGTGAAATGCTTAAAAAGTAAGGGAAAAAACAGAAAAATAACCCATAACATTTAGATTCATAGCTGACAATTCCAGAACTAACTTGGATGTGAAGGTTTCTGTAAATCATTGGTCTTATTCTACTGAGAAAAACCATTTAGAATTGAGGTGTGTGGGTGGCAGCATTCAGAAACGATGCCAGACGACATGCGGCATCAACTCTGTGGGGAGACAGAAATCTCGGGAGCATTTCTGTAATGATGAAATAAGTCTGAAAAAAATCTCTTTTGGAAAATCATGAAACTGTGCATTAATCTAGCAGGATATCTATGATTTTTGTCCAGAGATGCATAGCTTGTGTTGCAATAGAAAGTAAAGTTTCTCCAAAGATGAGATGAAACAGTTTGTCTTTCTCCTGAAAAGTCAGGTGGAGAGAAGAGTTAATACCCGGTTTCAAGTGGAAATGCTGTTCATTGGCTGACTTCTTAAGCTACTGCTAGCTTTTCCACGAAAATTGAGATCACGAATGAGTGAATTTTTATAATGATAGATTTCTTTAGATTCAGTTGGTGACTCTCAGGGTATCCACGTGAGTCTTCGCTGTCGCTTCTAGTCCTAAAGGCACAGCACTGACTGGTGATACAGCTGACGGGTAGAGCACCTACCTTGTTTAGGGTGAGTTTTGCTTACCACCTTTCAACACCCATAGGAGCATTCATCAAGAGGGAGGTGGCCTGTAAGACAGAAGGCAGCTCTTACCAGGGAACTGACCGGGCCAGTACATCATTTGCATATGCTCCAGCCGTCATAACTCTGAGATGGACATTCCTGTCAATAAAACATCTTGGTTTATGGGGTTTTGTTAAGGTAACTAACCTGACCTGCTGAACAAAAAGAACTGAGAACATAAATTAATGTACTGAATAATTATGAGGTATAAAATACTTTGATCAGAAGACAGTCAAAATACAAAATGAATATCCAATACTAGGATTTGGAGGCCTGAATGATAGGGAGTGGGTATGGTAGGGGCACTGATTCAGAATCTTTTAACATCCAAGTGTTGAAGTAATTTCCAACCCCAATAAGCCCTTATAAAAATGCACAATTCAACTATTATATTTTTAAGCTATATGTCTAGATTGGGCAGATCTATTACTATCCTCACTTATTCCACAGCTATGATATCTTTTGCTACTTGCAGTATTTCCTGGCCCCAACTCACAAGATCCAAGAGCTAAAATCATGAGCGCAAGGAACCTGTGTGATAGGTAGACAGTCCACTGCCATGATTCAGTGATAGTGCCAGATATTAGTGAAGCAGCAGCTAAGAAAATGAAAACAAAACCGAAATCTTAGCTGAATAGAAACTGACCTCAGAATCACAGAGCCCAGTGTGGCACAAGGACAACTAATATGACCACGTATCAGGTTGCCCTATTGATAATTGAAAGTCTACTGGAGCACACCACAACAGCAGCTAGACTGTGCTGGGGTATCACCAGGTAGCAACTGGAATCTGTGCAATGCTTCTGGGTATAAGTGGTCCTGTGGCAGTTAAGTACCCACTTCTCTAGCACTACTGTGGTTGAAGCCACCTTCCAATCTGAGGTCACCAAAAACATTCCCCACCCCCATCCCTTCTAGTTTTGAGAACTCTTCGGGATTTTCCATCATATATATATATATATATATATAT
>NC_034593.1:54324781-54328644 GCF_900095145.1 Mus pahari
ATGTATATGTATATGTATATGTATATGTATATGTATATGTATATGTATACATATATGTATATGTATTTCACCTAATCAGGGTCTACCTGGCTTTAGCTATCAGGGGATGGGAGATCTTCACAGACAGCCTCCTTTGATTACTTCTTAGAATAGGGAGGGAAGGAAAGCTGCCTATAAGACTCACCAGACAGTCTATCAGAGGGTTTCAGGCTTGTGCCACCCTAGGCAGTGAACTCCCTCAGATGCCCACTGATCAGCCTCCAGGATTTGGCTTCCAGCTGGAGGCAGGGAAATTCAGCCCCTCGTTAACCTCCAAGATGGTTTTTGCAGACTTCATTTTATTTTCCTGACCTGGATCAATAATAAAGGATCCAAAATGAGAAGATGAGAACAACAACAAACATTATTTATTCATGGTTTACATCCTGTATCCTTCTCATCTGGACAGGACTTCTCCTGCATCAGGGTAGAGTGATCCTGAAAGAGGAAGCAACCAAAATGGACCTTTCTGTCATGCTTCCAGGTCTCTCTGTGGCCTGATGCTACAAGGACAATGATTAAAGAATGCGAGAAAAATCTGAGGATTGCTGATCCCAGTCATCTGAGAAAAAGTCTCTTCTGAAAAATCTGTCCTTTCCTTCCTTACTCTTGGGTGAGCTTTGCAAGCCTCTAGCTCCATCTGTACCATTACCAACAATCTCCATAGAAATGAAAATAGTCTTTATCATGAAAATGTGATGTTGCCCAATGAAGCACGTTAAGCCAGAGAGTCGGAGACAAAACATTCTTTCCAGTTGATAATTTCAATACACCAGGCATGTCATGAGATAAAACTGTCAACATCAAAGAAGAAAATAAGAAAAAAAAGAACCTTTACTTCATTCAATTGCCATGCCTTACATAACCCTGGCGTGAATTAGAACGGACTTAAGAATGGAGTTCACATGGAATTTAGACCATAAAGATGATCAGATCCCAATGATTTAATGCAAAACTTTTACATTCTTCTAAAACGTGCAAAGCCTGAGCAACTGTGGGATGCAGCGCATTCTCTATCTGCATAGGCACTGACTTTGCAGCCATACCACTGTGGAGCAGCACACTGTGTGGTCCTTGGAATTTTCCTCATAAACCTGAGGATATATTGTTATTTTTTTTTTATTTCCCACCTGAACATGACTGTTTATTCTGTAGATATAATAAATGGCCCCCAAAAAATTACTGTAAATCTTTTCTAAATGGTCAGTCCAGGTTCACTTCAGCAATCTGACCTCTCTAAAAGCAGCTACATAGACCACAGTAAGAACAGGGCTTCTGGAGTCTGCTGTTTGTATTTTACCAAGGCCTAGATAAATTCATTACCCTCCTCTCCTCAGAGGCATAGTACCTTGCATGTAAACTCACTACCAATAAACATGATTTGAGCTCAATGAGCAAAAATTCAGCTGAGTTTCAGATGCCCTCTTTAGGATTGCACATGACACAGTAAGTAGTCTTGTGGTGATGATTTATTCCTTCCAATACCCATTTTTTGAAACATATGACCTTATCCTTGGTCATGTAGAAAAGAATGGGGAGATAATTTAACCTAGGAATATTTTGCAAACTCTAAAGACATTTTTGATTGTTGTGACTAAGGGGAAAACAAGTGAGTACTGTCCAAAGATTCTCCCTAAAGTTCTGCCAGGAACAATAGGGTGTATCCCAACATCACTTATAAGGTGTACCCCACCTCAGCACATGCGACACATGCCATCCCAGTGAATAATTACCCTGGCCCAAATTCCAAACAGGGCCGGCTGCTTGAACCAGCAGGAAGTAAAAACAAAGCAAGAAGTGATGTTAAACAGTCATCATGCCTACCTTTCTTTTCTTTTTTGTTTCTTTCCCTTTCTTTGTTTCTTTCTCTTTTTTCTTTTTCTTTATATCCTTCTAACATCTATCTATCTATCTATCTATCTATCTATCTATCTATCTATCTATCTATCTATCCTATATTTTTTTTTTAAGATAGGGCTTCTCCATGTATCCCTGGCTGTCCTAGAACACACTCTGTAAAACAGTCTAGCTTTGAATTCAAAGATCAACCTGCCTCTTCCTCCTGAGTGCTGTGATTAAAGGCATGCACCATCACACCCAGGCTCAGTTACATTTCTTATGCAGTTCAAGCCCACCTATTCATGGAGGGCACCACATACAGTGGTCTGGGTCCTTCCAAACCAAGTAGCAGTTAAGAAAATGCTTTAAGACATAGATGCTGATAAGGATGTGGGGGAAGAGGATCACTTATTCAGTGCTGGTGGAAGTACAGAAATGCTGAAGCTACTAGGCAAATAAGTGTGGCGGTTCTGTAAAAAAAAAAAAAAAAAAAAAAAAGCTAGATATATATCTATTACTTGATACAGAATTCTTGAACAGAAGTTCTCTCTACCCAGGTATGTACCATTTAGGACTGAGAGGTCTGTAGTATCTTACTCTCTCAATCTTGGACAGTTATAGATCTTTACGTTAGTCACCATGCAGTACAAATGGAAGCCTTTCTCATGAGTGCTGGGAGATGAATGTGTCTATGGATATAACCATACCAATGGAATTCCATTCAATTCTGTAGTCAGTTAACAGAATAGAACTACTAGGTTCTCCCTAAGGATCTATGACCTATCTAGCCAGAGGTTCTTAGTCTCTATAATGGTACTAGGTATGTGTTTCATCTTATGGTGAATGGCTAAAAAATCCAGTCAAAATGTGGGAGGTTCCCTTCATGACATTTATCCAGCTCTTGTAGCAATAGGTATGTCTTGCCAGGCCACTAATTATTCTTATAGCTCACAGACTTCAGTGTTGATGGTTACTTTTTTCCTCTGGTAGAGTGCACACCATTTTCCAGTACTATGAGAAGCTAGTCAGTAGAGATAAAGTTTCTATATCAGTACCAGCTGGACTTTTCTGGCAGTAGCCAGTAATGCTTAGAGGCCAACTGGAAGTTTCTGGCCAACAACTCTTAAAGAAGTAACTTATTTCTGGCATTGGGGTACTTATTTGTTAGTGCTCAGTGTCTATAGCAGCATTGTCACCCTACTTGAGAGTAACTCCACTTTTATTAGTTTTATATACTCATGTATAAGTATGCATAAATACATACATATGTGTATATATTGAATTATTATACAGTAAGAACTCTTATGACTTATTCAAAAGATGCCTAGTGTATTTATTCCTCCCTGTAATGCCTCCTTCTGCTCTACTTTCCTATCACTCAACTAACTCTAATTCTGTATTTCACTTTAAGACTTTACACCATTTATTTTTCCTCTCCACTGAAAACAGACCAATGGCCCGTAACTAATTTCCTAACATCTATGGGTTTTCCAAATGGAGCATACTTTATGAAGGTTCAAAGCTAATATTCAAGAAATGAAAGCGAACATAGAAGGCTCGTCTTTCTGGATCTTGCTTCCTTCACTCAGAAAGATTGTTTTCAGCTTCACCCATTTAGTGTAAATTTTATAATTTTATTTCATAATTTTTGTTTTATGGTCTGAATCCCATCTCATTATGTAAATACAACACGTTTTCATTATCTGTTCATCAGTTGATGGCTACCTAAGCAGTTTCCAGTTCTTGGCATTGCCGTCCAATGGACATGGATAAGCAAATATCTCAACAGTAGGATATGGAGGTCTTTGGGTATATATCCAAGTGGTGTATATGGTAGGTGTACTTTTTTTTTTTATTTTCTTTATTTACGTTTCAAATGCTATCCCAAGAGTTTCCCATACCCCTCCCCCCACCTCTGTTCCCCTACCCACCCACTCCCACTACTTGGCCCAGGCCTTGCCTTGTGCTAGGTCATATAGAGTTTG
>NC_034593.1:54328655-54330132 GCF_900095145.1 Mus pahari
GGTTCAGACCTGGGAGACTGCTCCTGGGCAGACACCTCTCCTCGGGCGGGAAAAGGCCTCGAATGCTGGACCAAGCCTTAGTACTGCTCTCGGGCGCACACCCCTCCTCGGGTGGGGAAAGGCGCTGGATGCCGGGGGGGACTACTCCCAGGTGAACACCCCTCCTCGGGCGGGGAAAGGTGCCGGGTGCTGGATCAGCCTGGGGACTGCTGCCAGGCGAACCGTAGGTGTACTTCTAGCTTTTGTAAGAGCCTCCGCATTCATTTCCATTGTGGCTTCAGCTGTTTTCACTCCCACCAGTAGTGAGCAAGCGCTACTCTTTCCCACTTCCATCTTAGCTTTTGTCATCATTTGCTGGTTTTGTTTTAGTTTTGTTGTTGCTGTTGTTATTGTTGTTTTGGGGGGTTGGTTTTTCTTTTATTTGTTTTGTTCTGTTTGTTTCTATCTTGGCCATTATGTTTGGGGTAAAATTGCATCTCAAATTAATTTTAATTCGCATTTCCCTGGTGGCAGAAGATGTGCTATATTGTAAAACATGTTTTTTCTGCTCTTTAAATTTCATCTTTTCAGAACTCTGTTCAGTTCCAGGCTTAATTGAGTTGTTCAGGGTTTTTGTTGTTTGTTTTGTTTTGTTTTGTTTCTATGGGTAGTGTTTTAGATTTTGCTTTCTGTGTAGTCTAGATAATAACTCTCTGTAATGCATAGCAGATGAAACGTTCTTCTCATTCTCCCAGTTGCCTTTTTATTCAAATATGTCCATTTGAATCATTGATACCTTCCATGTCATCCAATTATGGTTTCTGGAGTCGTCTAGCCTCTCTCTGTCTTCTCTGTCTTCTGGAAACTGCACCTCCCCCCAACTGTTTTTCCTGTTTCTTTCCATGTCACATCATTATCAAATCCAGGGAAACCTAGTCACTTTCATTCCTTTCTTTGCTCTGTGTTATACATTGGCCTTTTCCTTCACCTCTGTGCAGAGAACTGTTTTGTTCTAACTCTGGCTTTTCTGTCTTCTCTGTTCTGCCTTTCTTTAAATGTATACATTTGCTAAAGAGATATTCTCAGACTATTTTTCTTTCTTAACTCCAATACACAAAATTTCCAACACCCTCAGTCCCAATACTATGGCCATTATGTTACATTCACTTTGGTAATTGGACTCTGTTGATTTCTTTGTAAAGGTTTACTTATTTGTATGTGAGCATATATGTACTTGTGTGTACAAATGTCCTACGTCCTCCCCTGTCATTCTCTTCTTGGCCAGGTAGGAAGCTGGTAAGCTCTCCAAACTCTTCTCTGCTATATTCTGCCTTATAGGTGAGTGAAAATGTGGGCTTTGCTTTCTTTGTCTCTGTGAATTCCTTTCTCTCTCTCTCTCTCTCTCTCTCTCTCTCTCTCTCTCTCTCTCTCTCTCTGTGTGTGTGTGTGTGTGTTATGAGTGTGTCTTTGTGTTGTGTATGCTTAGATCTTGGCTTCA
>NC_034593.1:54330777-54338425 GCF_900095145.1 Mus pahari
GAGAGAGAGAGAGAGAGAGAGAGAGAGAGAGAGAGAGAGAGAGAGAGAAACCCATTGAAACATTGAAGCAATCCTAATGCTTATAAATAGGAGAAATAAATAAATCTGCCAACTGTTCTTCCAATACAAGACTATAGAAAAACTTAATGACAACATCAACTTAGAGGCATCTGAAAACAGATTATTGAGTAAAATGAAGAAAACACACAAACAACTCCAGGCATCTTTATTTCATTTAGATTAATGAAAGCAGGCCAATCACAGTTCTGAGGAATTCAGTTTAGAACGCTGGGACTTAAGGAGATAACAACACAGGTGTGCCCAGTCCATAAAATTTCATAAGCTGTGTATATAGATGCTTATAGTACAACTGAGCTACATTTACCCTTTGATTATGTGTCATCCTTTAATCAAAGCCTTTGTTCAGTGATTTACTGAAGATAATCTCAAAGATATCAAGCCTTCAAGTTGCTCCCACACTGGCCTGTAACAACAGAACCATACTTTCCAAGAACATTTCAAAGTCCTCTCAGCCATTTCTCAGACAGGGAAATGTTTTCATCTTTCTCAGAACAAATAGAGATATATAGTTGTCACATCATTGTCAGCTGTGCTAAGTAACACTGGAGAGAAGTTATAGTTATCATTCAACTAAAAGAAACCTGCAATTAATTGAACACCTCAGTGTCATTTCCAGTCTGCATTGTTTAGGTTTATTCTGATTCTTCATGAGAATATTGACAGTCAAGTTCCTTAAAACCTAAAATTACCTGCATGATCTTTCAGAAAATTGCTTTCTGGAGTTCAGTCCCTTGTGACTTCATTTTAATGTGATTTTATAATTACTAATAATCCACTTCATTTTAGGAACTCTGAAGGTAAATTGTCTTTAACCCCTCTTGCATGAATGAAATGAATGTGGTAATTGTGGTAAAATACATTTGCTATTAAAATGAAGTATTATTGTAAGAACATTCCCTTTTGACTATTAATTGGATTTTCCTCACAAACTAGAGGAGACAAAAACCATAATTAATGGTCATTTCTAAAGAATGTTCATCAAAAAGAAAAGACTGAGCCTATGTTTGAAGGGAGTGTTATGATCCTATATTAACAATTTAGATGCAACATAAAGAAAAGCAGGATGTTTTCATAATGATACAAATGTAATTCTCTGTGTTTCTTTGAAAAAATGTGATATATTTTTCCAAAGCTGCCTTGCATTTCAAAATTTACCATCTATTCCAGGTGTCTGATATTTATCTAGGTTTTCATTCTTTTCATTTCAAAAGTCACTACTTTTGTGTAATACTTTGGCACATATAGACAGCAATTGCACACATCACCAAGACAACTGACCAATGAGCTTTAAGAGTCATCCCACCTCTGCCTCCCCAATGATTTATGTTTGTGTGGTTGTTTATGATGGGAATCTGGCCTCAGACACTCATGCTTTTTGAAAGTTACTGTTGTTACACGTATGCCTTTACTAAATCTTTAAGATAAACTAAATACAAATAGTACATTGTTAAAATATGCAGAAGCAGGAGCTGGAGAGATGGCTCCTTGGTTAAGAACAACAATGGGTAAGTTAGGGGAAGGATCATAGGAGCAGAAGGGGATTGCAACCCCATAGGAAGAACAACAATATCAACCAACCAGACTCCCCAGAGCTCCCAGGGAAAAACCACCAACCAGAGGAAGTGAAGGGATCTATGACTCCAACTATATATGTAGCAGAGGCTCGCCTTATCTGGCATCATTGAGAGAGGCCGCCCTTGGTCCCGTGAAGGCTCGATGCCCCAGAGTAGGAGGATGCTAGAGCAGTGAGGCAGAAGTGGGTGAGTGGGTGTGTGGAGAAGTACCCTCATAGAGGTAACAGGTAGGGGAGATGGGATGGAGGGTTTGTGGAGGGTAACCATGAAGGGAAACAACATCTGAAATGTAAATAAATAACTAAAACCAACCAACCAACCAACCAAACAAACAAACAAACCACTTCTTACTCTTTCAGAGGATTCTATTCCCAGAATGCCCATCGCAGGTGATAACGCCATGGTTTTACAGAGGATATGCTGCCCTCTTCTGGCCTCAGAAGGCACTGCATACATGTGTTGCACAGTCATACATGCAGCAAAACACCTATCTATAAACATAAAATATTATTTCAAGAATAATTTTTAAACATTTAAAAGCAATAAAAGTAATATTTGAAATACTTCATTTTTTTCAGTGGTTTACTTTGAAACATGGCAATCTTTTAGAAAACTAATCTTGTCCCGAATTAACTTACACATGGACCATAATTTAATCATGTATGAAAATTGAAACTATACAGTGCTTGCTATATCTAAGCACATATTATTGTTACCTGAAAACTTAATATATTTCAGGTTATTAGACAATCTTAGCTTTTTATTACTGAGAAAATAAATTTAATCTAGCTAAAATCAGAAAAACCACAATGTCCCCTTCAATGATACCACCTTTCAAAGACATTACTGAAAACTTAATATATTTTAGGTTATTAGACAATGAATATCTTAGCTTTTTATTACTGAGAAAATAAATTTAATCTAGCTAAAAACAGAAAAACCACAATGTCCCCTTCAATGATACCACCTTTCAAAGACATTACTGCCTCCGTTTAGTACCATGATCAGGAACAAAGCTGTCAACACCTAGGCCCTTGGAAACATTTCAGACCCAAGTTACAGTAGTACCCCCACCTCTGAAATCTGAGCTGATCTGGGAAGGGACTGGCAAGGGAATACTCTGACAGATATCCAAGTAATTGAAATAATGCTGTAGTGCTGAGAAACATTGTTCTAAATCTAAACTATAACAGCTCAAATAAAGCAGGGAGGCCTTCCAATTTCTTTCACTTATCATGGGATACAAGCTGGTAAAATTCTACCATCCAAAATCACTATGGTAATACAAAATACTCTTGATTTCAAGTACTTATTTTTGATTTTACCAATTTGAATGTAAAATGAAGCAGAAAGCATTCTCTTGCTTTTTTCCCCCCTGAAGATGAATGACTAGAAACAAGATAACAGGGAACATGGAGAGGTAGTGTTTGGATTCACTGAAAGTGAGTGCGTCCTTATTTTAAGCAAAGCCTTCAGTGATTTCCCCTCCTCCACATCCTTCAGTCCTTAACCAAATGAGAGGGAGTGGAGCAGTGTAGGTTGAACAGTTAGCAAAGAGTCCTTGTGGGCTGAGACTAGGCTTAAGTGGAGCCCTCATTTGTAGCATTGATGATTCCTATTCTGTGCATATTCCCATCATGGTTTATTTCTAGCTACCAGGAGTTTTGCAGCTGGCTTGAACACTTTTAGAAATTTAGCAAATAGAAAATATAAACATATATAGAATATGTGTTATATATCATATATGTATATATGTATATATATATATATGTTATATTTATAACAAAGCTAAAATAGGGCACTAGGCCTCCCTATTTCTTTCAAATAACATAAATAAAAAATCACTATGGCAATATAATATATATATATACATACATACATATATATAAACATATATGTAGTATATACTATAGTGTATAGTGTCTAGTACATAGTTAGTACATACTATATACTATATATATAGTATATAGTATGAAAATATATATATAGTATATAGTATATTCTATATATACTATATATATTATATATAGTATATATAGTATATTACTATGCAATATATATAATATATACATATAAATACTAGCAATCTACTTTGAAATTTAGTACATTATGCATCAGAGTTCTGGGCTAGAAAGAATTCAGTTGTATATAGCAAATTACTTATTTACCTACAAATAGTAATCTGAGGATTTGATTCACAGTGTATTAGAGGACCTTGTCCCAGGTGAAGATAACACTTAATTCTATTTCACCCTATGTTGAGATGAAAAATATTCAGATTTGTCAGAGAAAAGAGTAAAAGAGAAATGCTAGTACTTCTGAGAGGAAAGAGCAGAAGGAAGGGCTTCTACTGTAAGCTGAACTTGGCAGCAAATCTTGAGAATTGTGGAGTAGTTGGAACTCTGATGAGAAAAGTCCAAAGAACAATATGTGTTGTTATCTCAACCCATCCACTGTTGTACAGAAAAGGAGATGGTAGCTTCAGCCAGCTCAGTAGTTTGCTGGACTGAAGTCAGTAATGGATGTGCTGCAGGCTCCACTCCCTCAATGACTCCAAGAAGAGTCCATTCTACAGAGGAACAACTATCAGAAGTTCCTGATAAGGATGGGTGTCTGTGTACTTTGGCAAGATCTTAGACCTTAGAAAGGTCTCCACTAGTGTGGGAAGTGGTGCGGCTGTGCAACAGCCAAGATGGCGCCCTGGCTCATTGCCAAGCCCCGTGATCCTTGCTTGTTTACCAAGAACTTGATCATGCGCACCTGAATGTGGTGCCCACCTGATGCATAGCGTCATACAGCATAATATTGAGTCTCTGGCCTATCAACACACACCCTGTCTGCGTGCATGGCTTGTGTACAGAGCATGCTGAGTGCTGATTGGATGATGAAGAGTGGTGAGAGACGAGTGCAGAGGATGGATGCAGATAAATTGGGCGATACCCCAGAATAAAAGAAGTGGAAGCAGAAGCAGAAGCTGAGGAAGCTGCTTGAACCCTGCCTTGGTGTGCATGTAGTCTTTTCCCCACCTCTGCTGGCCGGAGGCTGGAGCATGCAGCACACTAGGGACTGGAGTTCCAGCGAATATAAATGGGAGCTTAGGGATGCCACAATACAATTTCCTTATCAGTGTGTTACTATTAGAGGTTGAGAACATACAGAAAATGCAGCATCCTTCTACAGCAGCTATGTGTCCAGGCAGCAGGTCATGATGCTAAGGCTACAGTAAGACTCAACTCTAAAATCCTTCATTTTGTGTTGCTATAGTTTTGCATAATAGCTTTTTTCTCTGTGAACTGGAAGGAAGAATTAAATGAACTTTAGCAGGACACTGTAGTGTTTGAAGATGTACCAAATATATAGACGGATATAACATTTTTTTTAGCTAGAGAAAAAAACGAGTATCGCTGAATGATAATATAGTTGATTTGCATTATGTGATATATACTTGTGATGAATGAGCAAAAACATTTCAGTAAAACCTAATCCAGAGTTGAACACAGACAACTGGGTCTTGAAGTTCCTGTACTCTGCATACCTGCTCTGTCTCATAACGGGAGGGGACAGAGCAGCTCAAGTAGATTGGTCCAGATGTTCATAATTTTAGGAGCAGTTTGAAATGTCACAGCTGTTTTGTTTTGTTTCCTATTGTTACAGCTGAAGAAGGAACAAAACTGAGATAGTTGTCTGAACAACAAATTGCTCCTCGTGATCTAATTTAGAGACAGAATGTTTTATAGCAGACTTCCTCACTTTTGTTGCTTTCTCCCACACAAGCCTAAGTGAAAAATCCAGACAAGGTAGTCTGAATAGCTAGTGATATCTTATTATGTCTGGATTTCAGTGTCCCACTATACCATTCTTTATAGCCCTGAGGCCCGTGCTCCAAACCATGACCTGTGGCAGCAGTCTCTCAGAATTTGGGCTGGTTTCTTCTACATCTGTCCTGACCCTCCTTCTCTTTGGAATATTTCCCAGGAACCTGAGTGTGTACACTATGAGACATGTATACTGTTAAGTTTGTGGTGGAAAGGAGGTAGTACATTGGTAGATGACTTTGGGAAATTATAGTCTATACAGTTTACTAACGGAACCTTGACTACTCTAATGTACACTGGGTCTCAAGGAAGGTGCATAATAGGAAAGAGATGGAAACAACTTTAGACATGAAGCATCCCTGGTCCACTTACAGTATTCTTGATAACATTTATTTTCATCTTAAGTCTACTGGATCTATGCTTTTGTGCTTCTTTTTGCTGGCCGCTCTTGCAAACTGAGCTCAATAACAAAAATAACGTATTATTAACTGAAACCACAATTCATGCCAGTGGATAGTAAAATACAAACACAAATTAAATAGTGAATACGAAATTGAAATTGAAATTGAAAATTGAATACGAGGTCTCTGCTTTGGACTCAATTGGTAGATCATCTTTTAAATCAACAAAATCTATTTTAAAGCAAGAAACAAAATTTTCAAAACGTCTAAAGTAAACAGATACCTGGTGGATTGGATAAAATCCTCTTAGGATAATTGTAGCAATAAATCACACTTTTACTTTGGACCAAAACATTATAAAAATGAAGCGATGATTAAAAAAATATTAACAGGTGAACATCAACCTACTATATATAACATTGCTCTGTATGGAAAACCAATTTAGCTCTAAATTGTATATTCCTCTTTTTCTTTTTTTTTTTAACTACATATTTTCTTTATTTACATTTCTTTTTTGTTTGTTTTCTTTATTTTTATTATGTTATTAGATATTTTCTTCATTTACATTTCAAATGCTATCCTAAATGTCCCCTATACTGTCCCCCCGCCCTGCTCCCCTGCCCACACACTCCAACTTCTTGGCCCTGACTTTCTCCTCTATGGGGCATATAAAATTTGCAAGACCAAGGGGCCTCTCTTCCCAATGATGGTTGAATATACCACCTTCTACTACATATGTAGCTAGAGACACGAGCTCTGGGGGTACTGGTTAGTTCATATTGTTTGTTCCACCTATAGGGTTGCAGATATCTTCAGCTCCTTGGGTACTTTCTCTAGCTCCTCCATTGGGGGCCCTGTGTTAAATCCAATACCTGACTTCTGTGCTTGTCAGTCACTGGCATAGCCTCACAAGAGGATGCTATATCAGGGTCCCTTCAGCAGAATCTTTCTGGCATGTGCAATAGTGTCTGGGTTNGGTGGNTGATGATGTGATGGATCCCCGGGTGGGGTAGTCTCTGGATAGTTCATCCTTTTGTCTTAGCTCCAAACTTTGTCTCTGTAACTCTTTTATATGTATGTTGTTATCTATTCTAAGGAGGAATAAAGTATCCACCCGTTGGTCATCCTTCTTTTTGGTTTTGTTTTGTTTTGCAAACTGTATCTTGGGTATTCTAAGTTTCTGGACTAATAGCCACTTATCGGTGAGTGCATATCTAGTGACTTCTTTTGTGACTAGGTTACCGCACTAAGGATGATTTCCCCCAGATATATCCACTTGGCCAAGAATTTCATAAATTCATTGTTTTTAATAGCTGAGTAGTACTCCATTATGTAAATATACCACATTTTCTGTATCCATTCCGCTGTTGAGGGACATCACGGTTCTTTCCAGCTTCTGGCTATTATAAAAAAGGCTGCTATGAACATAGTGGACCATGTGTCTTTATTACCAGTTGGAACATCTTCTGGGTATATGCCCAGGAGAGGTATTGCTGGATCCTCCAGTACTACTATGACCAATATTCTGAGGAACCGCCAGACTGATTTCCAAAGTGGTTGTACAAGCTTGCAATCCCACCAGCAATGGAGGAGTATTCCTCTTTCTCCACATCCTCAACAGCATCTGCTGTCACCTGATTTTTTTAATCTTAGCCATTCTGACTGGTGTGAGTTGAAATCTCAAGGTTGTTTTGATTTGCATTTCCCTGATGATTAAGGATGTTAAACATTTTTTCAGGTGTTTCTCAGCCATTTGGTATTCCTCAGTTGAGAATTC
>NC_034593.1:54338436-54346942 GCF_900095145.1 Mus pahari
TATATGTTACTTGACCCTTTTCCCTTCCTGCTTTTAGTATTCTACCTTTGTTTAGTGTTTTTGTTGTTCTGATTATTATGTGTCAGGAGGAATTTCTTTTCTGGTCCAGTCTATTTGGATTTCTGTAGGCTTCTTATATGTTCATGGGCATCTCTTTTCTTTAGGTTCAGGAAGTTTTCTTCTATAATTTTGTTGAAGATGTTTGCTGGCCCTTTAAGCTGAAAATCTTCATTCTCATTTACTCCTATTATCCGAAGGTTTGGTCTTCTCATTGTGTCCTGGATTTCCTGGATGTTTTGAATTAGGATCTTTTTGCATTTTGCATTTTCTTTGACTGTTGTGCCCATGTTCTCTATTGAATCTTCTGCACCTGAAATTCTCTTCCATCTCTTGTATTCTGTTGCTGATGCTCCCATCTGTGGTTCCTGATTTCTTTCCTAGGGTTTCTCTCTCCAGAGTTGTCTCACTTTGGGCTTTCTTTATTGCTTCTACTTCCCTTTTTAGGTCTTGGATGGTTTTTTTTCAATTCCATCACCTGTTTGGTTGTTTTCTCCTCTATTTCTTTAAGGACTTCTACCTCTTTAGCAGCATTCTTTTGTATTTCTTTAAGGACTTGTACCTCTTTAGCAGCGTTCTCCTGTATTTCTTTACCTGAGTTATTAATGGCCTTCTTAAAGTCCTCTACCAGCATCATGAGGAATGTTTTTAAATCCGAGTCTTGCTTTTCAGGTGTGTTGGGGTATCCAGGACTGGCTGAGTTGGGAGTGCTAGGTTCTGATGATGGTGAGTGGTCTTGGTTTCTGTTAGTAAGAGTCCTGCGTTTGCCTTTCGCCATCTGGTACTATCTGGAGTTAGTTGTTATAGTTGTCTCTGGTTAGAGCTTGTTCCTCCTGTGATTCTGTTAGCCTCTGTCAGCAGTCCTGAAAGTCCAGCTCTCTCCTGAGTCTCAGTGGTCAGAATACTCTCCACAGGCAAGCTCTCCTCTTGCATTGAACGTGCACAGAGGCCTGGCGTTCAGATCTGCCTCCTTGCTGAAGATGTAGTCCTAAAATGGGGCCTGTCCCAGAAGATGTGTAGCCTCTGCAGTTTGCACACTCACCTGAACAGGCTAGACTCTGAGGGACCCTGGACACAATATGTCTCTCTCACCTGCTCTGGCAGACAGAGCCCTCCTGGGTGGCTACCTTTCCTATGGCTGGGAAGGTGTCCAGATGTCTGGAGCCTGAAACAGGTTCTATCCCAGAAGCTAGATTGCTTCTGTCTGTCCCAAAGCTATGTAGCTTCTGTAGTCCACACTCTCACCAATACAGACTGGAGCCTGGGCAAATCAGAGAAAAGATGGCTCACTTACCAGCTCAGGTGGTGAGAGAGCTCCAGGGCAGACCCCTCTCCTTTGGCGGGGATGGTGCCAGGATGTCTGGAGCCAGGAACAGGGTCTGTCCCAGAAGCTGTGTCCCTTCTGCAGTCCACACTCTCCCTGGCAACAACCGGAGTCGGAACATAATGTAGCAAAGATGGCTCCCTTATCAGCTCAGGCAGTGAGTTCCTCTTTTTCAATGGGAAACTTTCCATTCATTTTTCTTCTCTCTCTTTATTACTCCCATGTTTAATAGGGGGTACCTTCAGGATACATTGGCTGCATCTTTGAATTGTCCATTTTACATGTATGTTGTTATATTGTGAATAACTGGAGTTGGCACTTGTTAGATTTAACACACTTTGGCACTGTGTATCATTGTGATAAAAATGTACATTTCTTCAGCCAGAAACTGTGAGAACACAGAGAACTCATTCAGAAAATAGAAATTTTCTTGCAAACTGAAATCAATAACATCAATACTATGTTATTAACTAAAACCATAGTCCCTTTCAAACAATCTTTGCTTGTAAGGAAAAGATATGAATGTTAAGTAAAGCCACCCTCTTAGCTAGAGTGCTGTGAATGGAAACTAATATCAGCTAAGGGATACATGGTGTCATTTCACTTTCTCTAGGAGAAGTCAATCAGATAAAAATACCAGAGGATAAAACAAGGGTGGGGTATTGAACAAATAAAGTGACTTTGGGTTGCCTTTTCCCCCCAAATGACAAAAATTAACACATGGTAAGACACATTCTATTAGCTCCATAGCATAACTAAATGAAAATAACAAGACCTCTTGTTCATTTCATCAATTGTATTACTGAGATTTTTTTCAAAGTGCTCAAGACTAGTTAAAAGAAGCAATATATTATGTCTGTTATTTAAGATTATCAAGAAAGTATATCATTTAGCAACATAGCTCTATAAGGAGCTATGATGTTTAGTGTACAACTAAGGGAAGTAGAAAGATAATTAAATTTGTTACTTTGTAAAGATATGGGATATGTCAAAATGTTCTTGTTTATGAAGTCTCATATTATTATTATTTTTAAAAGAAAGAATGACTGAAAATATCTTTTATAATCTAAGAAAGCACTGCCATTGTTTCTTATTTGTGATGTATATTGGTAAATTTTGCCTACATTCTAGATTTATCTGAAAGATGTAGCACTGTAATTAGTATACTATATTCTAACAAAAGGAACTACAACAACTTGCTGCTATCGGTTGAATTCAGTGAAGCCATATGATTACAGACAAAATTAATACACTGAATAAGATTTTGTGTAAATGTACCTCACTTTCTGTATCTATTCCTCTGTTGAGGGACATCTGGGATATTTTCAACTTCTGACTATTATAAATAAGGCTACTATGATCATAGTGGAGCATATATCCTTATTACATGTTAGAGCATCCTCTGGGTATATGCCTAGGAGTGGTATAGCTGGGTCCTCCAGTAGTACTATGTCCAATTTTCCAAGGAACTGCCAAACTGACTTCCACAGTGGTTGTACCAGGTTGCAATCCCACCATCAGAGCCCAGATATCCCTCAACAGAGGAATGGATACAGAAAATGTGGTACATTTACACAGTGGAATACTACTCAGCTATTAAAAACAATGGATTCATGAAGTTCTTAGGCAAATGGGTGGAATAGAAAATACCATCCTGAGTGAAGTAACCTAATTACAAAAGAAGACACATGGTATACATTCACTGATAAGTTGATATTAGCTCAGAAGCTCAGAATACCCAAGATACAATTCACAGATCAAATGAAGCTCAAGAAGAAGGAAGACCAAAGTATGGATACTCCGGTCCTTCTTAGAAGAGGGAACAAAATATCCAGGGGAGAAAATACAGAGACAAAATGTAGAGCAGAGACTAAAGGAAAGACCATCCAGAGACTGTCCCACCCAGGTATCCATCCCTAATACAGTCATCAAACCCAGACATTATTGTGAATGCCAACAAGTGCTTCCTGACAGGAACCTGATATAACTGTCTCCTGAGAGGCTCTGAGAGTGCCTGACAAATACAGAGGTGGATGTTTTCAGCCAACCATTGAACTGAACACAGGGTCCCCAATGGAGGAGCTAGAGAAAGGACTGAAGGAGCTGAAGGAGTTTGTAGACCCATAGAAGGAACAACAATATGAACCAAACAGTACCCCTAGAGCTCCTAGGGACTAAATCACCAAAGAGCACATGGAGCAACCCATGGCTCCAGCCGCATATGTAGCAGAGGAAGGCCTTTTTGGACATAAATGGGAGGTCCTTGGTCCTTTGAAGGCTTGATGCCCCAGTGTAGGGGAATGCCAGGACCTGGAAGCAGGAGTGGGTAGGTTGGGGAGCAGGGGAAGGGGGAATGGGATAGGGGGTTTTTGGAGGGGGAAACCAGGAAAGGGAATAACATTTGAATTGTAAATGAAGAAAATATCTAATTTAAAAAAAGGAAAACAAACAAACAAAAAAAGGGGGGTGATAAAGCTAAAAAAAAAATTGGTTGACAATTTAAGCTACTATCAGTTGATATGTAATAAAGCCTTCCTAGTGTTGAGAAAGAAAGAAGAGAAACACAGGCAAGGATGAGAATGAGAGTCAGGAACATATACTCTTCTTACTTATGAACAATCCAAAAAAAATAATGACTGTCTTGATTTGAAACGCTTGAATCTATTTAAAAACCAATGGTACTGCTAAAGATTGAGATAAAGCTATTTTCATAATAAAGGAATTTTGGAAAATATACAATTACTATGAATGTGTAAGCAAAACGTATGTGCTTTTAAGTATAGTTATAACATCAAAATATAGATATTTTTATTCTGTCATTCAAAATGATAACATCATTTAGAAGTATTATTTTCAACAAGGATTCAAAGACCTAAAAGTTTTATTTAATTATTATGCAGTTACAGTATATAAAACATCAGAACAAGACATTACAAATGAGAAGCTGAAACTAATATACTAAATGCAAAATCATCGCATCTATGGTTTTCAGAGATACTCTTTCAAAAGCTCCATAAAACAACAGATCTCCTTTTAGCTTCCAATTGGCTCCCTGAGTCGTGTCTGCCTAGTAGCAACATAACATTAAAATCCTTTGCTGCTGTGAGACAAATATTGTCTTAATATTTGTGTTCCTTCTTTATGATCAGCAATTTGGTTATTAAAGAGATTTGGCAAATGCTTTAGCTTTACTGCAGATGTAGGGGAACAGGCATTAATCGTCCAATGTGAATGAAAGCCAGAATAATAACTATGCTAGTTAAAAGGATGGCAAGAGGCACTGAACCACTGTGGACAAAACAAAATGTGTGAATGAGTCACTGGCTGGATAGCACAAAATGTCAATTTCCCCAGCATGGTTCAGCAGAAAATAGAAATAATTTGAAGTAAGAAAAAAAAAAAAAAGTGTTGATGTGTTGTGCTGAAAAGCCTTTGAAAAGACAGGCTTCTCTATGTGAGTGGAATATTAACAAACTCAGCATCCCAGGAATGCTAACAAGAAACACAGACCCTGGTATAAGTCTGTGCCAAGCCAGCTTCAGAAACAACTTGCATGGATTGTAGCCAAGAAGTTTTGATGAGCTGTCTGATTCCCGACAGAGGAAATACATAACTAGTTGTTCATTCACCTTTACCTACTGGCATTCCAAAATCTCAGAGAATTTACTGTAATAGTCTAAAAGGAGGCAATCACTTAAAATTAAACTGCTTATTAGACTCAATGTATTTATTACATAACTTGTTTGACATATATTTCTTACAAAATTAGTATTTGTGTGGAAGTGTAGTTATTCTCAACCTAATAAAAAGCTTTTAAAGTAATAAAAAACCCAACAACACCAATGTTCCAATACTTTTGGGGGACCTTATGCAGAGCCGACAGTAATGTATACTGATGTAGCCATTACAGAAATCAGTATGCAAATTTTGCATAGCAAAACCTAAAAGTAGAAAAATCAAATATACTACTTCTAGGTACATACTCAAAGGATTTTAAGTCAGCATTAAGAAAGATAACTGCACATCCATATTTACTGCAGTACTACTCATAATAGAAAAAGTGAAATTTGGTTTTTTTTTTTAAATTAGGTATTTTCTTTATTTACATTTCAAATGTTATCTTCCTTCCTGGTTTCCCCTCTGCAAACCCCTTATCTCATCGCTCCTGGAAATTTGGTTGTTATCCTTAAATCATGTGAATGAAAAATAAAATATAATAATAATAATAATAATAATAATAATAATAAACAATAATGTATATCATAAAATTTTACATGTAAAATATACATATATATCAGATATACAAATATATCAGAGAATTTTCTTCATTCATCAAGAATCACTTATTGAAAAATGAATACAACTGGGTGGAAATCATTTTGTTAAGTGAAATAAACTATATTCAGAAATACAAACATCAAAATTTCTCTCATTTCTGATTGCTAAAAATCCTTATAGATAGTAAAACTATGTATACAGTATATGTAGAAATAAGTGTGTGTGTGTGTGTGTGTGTGTGTGTGTGTGTGTGTGTGTAAAATAAAACCAGGACAGAAATTAAAAGAAAGAAGCAAGAAGGAAAAGATGACAGAGAAACTGAGAGTGTGGATGAGGGTGAATATGGTCACAGTCAATGATATACTTAAAACAATTGTCTGCAAAGCCCAATATTATGTACAGTGAACATATGTTAATTTAAAAATGGTTAAGTTCAAGATGCAATGAATAACTCTAAATGATTGTTTTCTAAGTAGCATCCAGGATAAGATTTGCAAATTTATTCAAAGCAGTCAAGACAGAGTATTTGAATGAAATGAGAAAAAAATGAGTCAAGTCAAAAAAGTGAAAAAATAAAGTGGATTGAAGAAAAAGCATTTGACTAGTGGGACTGAGGCCTAAGTGCCAAGTACTAAAATTATTACAAGAGCAGGACTTACACTGTGAAGGCCGAAGGCACTCAAGAAGAAGAACGCAAAAACTATTTTTAAAAATGAAATCAGTGAAAAAAGCTGTATAAAATACCTGAAAATATTTCAGCAAATTATCATCCTAGTAAGTACATACACTCATTAGAAAATAGTTTTATTGAGATGTCAATTAGTTTAAAGATTTTTGTGCAATCTCAAACAAAATCCCCATTTAACTCGATCTAAAAGTCATAAGGTGATGAAAAGGATCTAGAAAGCCAAAAAGGCTTTTAAAGAAACAACAACATTGGAGGGCTGGTACTGCCTGCTTTAAAAATATCTGACTTACAGATTTTCTTTAAAGCGATCAAGTGGTTTCCCATGTACACCATTAATTGACTTTTTTTCAACAAAGACCAAACATAATCAATAGGAAAGGACAGCTTTCCCAGCAACTGTCCTATTAGGAATATTTATCTCAGTCCTTGGTTAACATTATAAATAAACTTCAAAATAGATTATAGATCTAAAGCAGAAAACTCCAGAAGGAAACACAAAAGAACACATGTACTATCTGCCCTCTTTTACTCTGTTGCTGTGATAAAACTCTGCCCAAAAGCAGTTTAGAGAAGTAATAGTTTACTCTACTTATCCTTTAGGATCACAGTTCATTATCAAAAGAAGCCAAGGCAGAAACCCAAGTCTAAGATCTAGAGGCAGGAAGTGAAGCAGAGATCTTGGAGAAATTCTCCTTACTGGTTTCCTTTCCTTGACCTTCTAAGTTACCTGTGGGAAGCAGATGTGGCCAAGCTCTGTGATCCCTGTTTACCAAGAACCTGAGCCTGCACACTTGTAAGATCCTGTGCTGACTGCCTGATGAGTCACTGGCCTATCACTGCGCACCCTTCCTGCATGCATGTCTCGTGTTCAGAGCATGCTGAACGCTGAATGGATCCAGGAGAGGGGGAAGGGATAAGAGGCAGAAGACTGATGAAAAACAAAAACAGGATGAGCTGGAGATAAAGATGAAAGTTGTTGAAGAAAACTTCCTTGGTGTTCATGTCATTTTTTTCCCGTCCCTGCCAGTCGGAGTGTGGGGTTGTGGTATCTGGTGGTCCGTACAGAGAAGAAAAGAAGAAAAGGCCAAGAAAGAAGCAGAAAAGAAAGCAAAAGCAGAAGACAGACAGAAGGACCAGGAAGCCAAATAAAAGCAAATATAAGCTGAATTAGAAGCTGTTCGGTTGGCTAAGGAGAAAGAAGAGGAAGAAGTTAGAAAAAGAAAAGGCAGAAACTTCAGAACTCGTGCAAGAGCTCGAACAAGAAAAAGGAGCTACTGAGGAGTTCCGTGGTAAGTAAGAATTAATCTAGTGCTAGGAAGAGGCTCCCCGGTAGAGGGACGAAGTTAGGCTCCCGGTGTAGGGATAGAGTTAGGAACGTCTACCCTCCAAAAGGGACAGAAAACCTCAGATACAAAGCCATGGGATCCGCTGCTTCAAAAGTGAAAGTAAAAACATCATTACTGTAGCTTCTCAAATGAAGCAGAGTTAAATTTAAAAAATGAAACTCTTGACAAATTCTTGGAAACAATAATTAAAGAGGTACCCTGGTTTCTAGAATAAGGCTATGTGAACCCCTGATATTGGGAATGACTAGGTCGAGACTTGCAGGCAGCAGATTCAACTACCCTATTACCATTGGGCATGCTAGCCATTTGGAATTTAGTCAAATTTTGCCTGACAGACAAGAGTGGAAAGTATACTGCTAAGATAGAAAAAGGGGTAGGAATGGTTTATGTGCAAGGAGATGCCCCACAAGTTCATCTGTTCCATTCTCAATCTGTACAAGTGATAGAATTACGTGCTGTCCTACAAGTGTTCCCAGAAATTGTAGAGGCCATTAATTTGATTTCGGATAGCCAGTATGTGGCCTGAGCAGTTCAATAATTGGAAAATGTAGGGTTAATTAAGGCAACATCCACTGTTTTTAACCTTTTGTCATCCTTACAAAAATGTATATGGGTAGAAAAGAATCCTTTTTGTATTATTCATATTAGAGGCCATACTGGACTCCCTGGGCCATACTGGACAAGGCTATTGCAAATATGCACATGCATACAGTGTTTGCCTTTTTGTCCACCTCCCCTTTTCAGCTTGCCCAAGAGTTCCACACAAGTTTTCATGTTAATGCAGAAACCCTGAGAAGAAAATTTAACATCACA